>NW_028292580.1:11995096-12194262 GCF_029948245.1 Actinia tenebrosa | reverse complement strand
CCGCACTCCAGCACACGCTTCAGAGGGACGCCTTCTGTTGGTGTAATTTCTAAAATTTTTCCCCCAAGGATTTTCCTCTTTAGCTAGATTTCAATTTGATGCATTTGGGTAGAAAGGAATAGGTTGCTCAAAAATAGAATGTTTCACTATTTATATTCTCTACTTTCACATCCCCATAATACTTTGCGTCTTTTTGTATACAAAAATAAAATGAAGAAGTAAAAAACAGAAAAACACAGAAGCTTGAAGACGTTTAAGGTAAATTTTAAACATTTTTTCGTAAGTCAATACATTTTCTGTAAGACCAAAACTCTTGATGATCTGTACACGCAAAGATAACTTGGAATAAACTAATAATTAGTATTGTACAGATAAAAGCAGGTATAGTATAAATTCAATTAAGAAACATTTCAATTTGGGACAGTTTTTTGATTGGTTACCCCCCAAAGATGCAAGGCATTATGGGGATGTGAAAGCAGAAAATAGTATTATTAAAAAAAAAAAAAAAAAAAGGAAAACAGGAGCAAAAGCGGTGAGTAGGTATAATTTTTAGGTCACCCATCCAAGTGTTAACCCTCCTCAGAAGAGCTTGACTCAGTATAGTTGAACAACAACGCATTTATCCACTGGACCACGGTTCCAGGTGAATCAGCATAACAATAGCCGTGAAAACAATGCACCGAATAGACTAGGCTTTTTAACGTTATATTTTCAACCGATTCCGTGCGTGGCAGAGATGCAAGGGATTAGCCTATATGGTCTGGGGGCCGGCTGGTCTCTCCCCTGATGCTTTGGCTAGAACATTTTCTTGCGTAATTCGTACACCCAAGGGCAGAAGGATTTAATCGCCGTCAGGTCCGAAGTCCATACGCCGCCTCAGCTCTGCGGATGTCTCGGGGGTATGGCACAGTGGAATCGTTTTTTTTTTTTTTTTTTTTTTTTTTTTTTATATCTCTTTTGGTGGGTTCGAATCCCGTAGTCCACATAAAATTTTTCTTTTTCTTTTAATCCATTTATTTTTTATTAGATTTAAATCTTCAACAATAAGGCAATCTTTTAAAGAGGGAAAAAATATTTATTCCTATTCGGATTGCTTATAAGCCGCGGTATAAGTTCGATCAGACGTTATCAGTCATATAAGCAACATCGATCCGCGAAAAGTAGACCTATGGTTTCCTATCTTTCCTGGCAAAGTTTACTGACAAGAACATTTATTGCACTTAGCTTGGATCATCATATGCCCGCAAAGGACTGGTGGGTGGTGCCGTTGGTGATTCTGACAGAGAACATTGGGATATTTGATCTTGTTGCGTCATGGCGCAAGATCCTGTATTGACAAGTAATTAATGGGACATTCATGAAAAGGCAGAACCTGCAAATCATGTAGAGAACACCTTAAGGGAGAAGATCGTCTTAGACAAGTTAAACGAAATCATTATTTTCTGTGAAACATTAACATCCCTTTTTTTTTTTGTTGTTGGCTAAATTGCAACGAGGCCTCTGTGCATGATAAGGCAACCCAATGAACGCCTAATGAACTTCAAAACGGTTAGCGAAAAACAATTATAACAACCATTTAAACATATTTCTAAATGAATTTATGTCGCTAAATTGGCATGTACTAGGTTATTGGAATGAATAAATTTATTTCGTCAGTCAAAACGAATCTTTGTCATATCAAAGGTTATTGCGTAATTTAAGATGGAGAGAGTATTAAAAGTTAGTGACATCAGTAACGCAACGTTGTTTTCTCCGTCTACAAAACCGCATATATCTTTAGAGTTCGCAAGTTCTGGAAAAACATACACCTATAATGTTCCAAAGTACCCCCTAGCCAAAGCTCCAGCATATACCCGCACATTTGGGCAACCCCAGTGCACGCTCCAAGAACGTCTTGTTATTTGCTTATTTTACTTTTAGTATGATGTTCTTTCATCTTGCAAAACTTTTAAAAAAATCTGATGATGGAAACTTTTGCTCATAAACGTCCTGTGATCTTTATTTGCTGTAGATATTGTCACCCTCCCCTCCCTGGTTATAAAAAATGCGGCTGAGCATGCAGTTACTCTTGTCAGCTGTTTCTCTTCGTACAACAAATCCAAGATGGATGCCGACTTGTTGGGACATCTTCAAAACGACGGTAAATATTCCACCATTTTTCTTTCATCTTGGTTATTTTTCTTTAACAATCCCAATCATAGGTCAACTTTGAAACGTATACTTGTTATTCTCTTTGTTTAGAGACGTACAAACAGTTTCTGGAGGAAGGTTTTGATGCTCGATCGTATGCGAACAGTATCATTCAAGGACGAGCTATTAGTGAGTCACTGGCTAAGCTAGCTGATGGAGTTAGTCTACTGGATAAGGAACTACATGCCCAGGTGGATTGAACGTATACTTTTGTGTTTATATGCTTTGTACTTTGAGAATATTGTTCAATGATGAAATTTGGCCAATTTTACGTATGTATATTTAAAAAAATTTAAAAGATTTCAACCTAGTTTTTTTGTTTTTGTTATTTGTTTGTTATTTGTTTTTCTAGGTTGTTGAACATCATGATGATCTCCTTCAACAAGCAACTGGAATTGAAACACTAGAAGGTAATCTTGGTGATAAGATATAACATATGTTATGTACAAATATATAAACAATATCAACCACAAGAAGTGCAGTAGTTGATGAGCCTTGTTCCACTTCCCTCAGGTGTTCTACAGATGATGCAAGGAAGAATTAACTCACTCATGGCTTCTGTTGGAAGGTAACATGCTTGTCATCCATAAATTTGATGTCTGTGAATAGGCCCTTTGCAGTTAACAGTCACATGTCTGTACTGGAGGGCAAAATTTTTGTTTTTATATTAAATTGATGATTCGTTTTAGCTACTTGTAAAGAACTGATAGAATGAAAAGATGTGTATCCAGTGTGTTATGAAATGTAATTTTATTATGATCTCTCAAAACAGGTTGTAGAAAGTTTGTTTGCTCTCCAGTAAATTTCACCCATGGGAGTCAAAATATTCATTCATTTGCTCTCAGTGAATTAATCAGCACATGGTTGTTTATCTGCAAAGGGCCTATAATACATAAATGAAAGAACCAATTCATTGTGTGCATCATCCATTTATCCATCCATTCATCCATTCATCCATCCATCCATTTATCCATCCATCATCCATTTATCAATTTATCCATCCATCATCCATTTATCCATCCATTATGTAATCATTCATTCATTTTCAATTCGTTTATTCATTTATCCCTTTTTTTGCAGAATACAACAACAGATTGTTGAGCCTCATAACAAAATAGTCTCAAGAACTGCCCAACTTCGAAGACTACAGGTACCATTAGCAATATGTTTTTGGAGTATAGGACATTTGCATGATGGCATCATTTTACTTCCACTGCCATAAAGCTTCGCAAATTCTCATTTCAATTTGTATTCCCTCATGAGAATAGCAAGACAGTTGGTGCTAATAACTGAACAAAAGAAAGTGTGCAAGGGAGTCTGGTAGTAGAGGTCAATGAAGCCATATATTGTGCAAACGTCCTATTGCTAGCACAGATAAGACAAAATTTTTTCCTTCTTATATTTATTTCTTCTAAACCTCTCCCTTTCTCTAAGGCTGCTTGTGATGTCCTTAGAAGAGTCATAAGGATTTTATACCTGACTAAAAGATTACAGCAACAACTTCAAGGTGGAGTTAGGGAAATTACAAAAGCTGCACAGAGCTTGTGTGAACTAGGTAGGCTGTTTGTTGTTGCACTTTGCCATAAGCCTATAAATTTGTTATAAGGATGTATCCGTGTAGCAGCAGTAAGGGGGACTCGCGATCGATGCCGTATATTTGCGGGTTTTACCCGGGAAATTACGAACGCGGGTACAGCAGATTTACGGGATTTCCCGCGAAAAGTCCCTTACTGCTGCTCTGTTGGGTACTGCAAACGAAGTATAAAATACTTCGTATATAATGGATACCATCAAAAGTATCAAGAACAAGACTGTGCGCAAACTCAGAACCCAGGTTCTGGACAGGTTAGACGCAGACTTTGCCTTTACGACATTTATGGAAGGTAATACGGATGAGACTATGACACAGGAAAGAGCAGAACAGATAATCGACCTAATGCCCGAAGGTAATTACCGTTTGGAGTTGACCTTTATAAAGTATCTGGACGGGGAATGGATTATTGAAAGGGGCCGCAATCCCATTAGAGCGTCTGGTAAAAAGAACCTGTTCGTCTTAAGTAAGGCTACCAACCCGGGAGCATTAGAAGGAATTGACATGTTATTCTATGAGGTTGCTTACCCTGTTACAGTGGTAATTTACGGGGCGTATGAAATGCCCACGCCAGATGTAAAGAAGTTACCACCAATGCGACATCCTGGTAATTGTGTTGGTAAGTTAGTCCGGGAATTCTTTGAAGATGCTTCCCGTGGTGGTAAGTTAACCTTAAAGCGCCGAGAAGCCATTCGAAAGTGGGAGCATTCTACCCGCAAGACTGGAGGAACCATAGCCAATATTAAGAAGTTGGAAGTGGCATTAGAGCGGCGCATACACGTCAAAGATATCACAGACGGGTTTATTTACTCTGGGACTCACAAATATGGAGGTAGAGGAGCTCCTATTGTTATCTACCAACATAATGGGCACGCTTGGCGGGAACTAAGGTTTCCTAAGAAGGTTAAGACCTCAGTCTACAAAGTATCTCCGTTAGCAGACTTGGTTCATGAGAATTCCATCTGGTTAATGGACGCAGAAGGTAGGCAATTTATGACACAAGACGGTACTTTGTATAGACCCGAAATGGAACAGCTGAAGATAGACAGCGTTTGTGAAGACCTGGGTGAAGATTTTCCCGAAGTATTAAGTTCTCGTTCCCTGGACTTCTTAGCCGCAAAGAAGCGTAATGGCTGGAAGCCGACTCCTAGCGACCTTCCAATTCCAAAAGCCTGCATAGAACATGGTCACGGAGGTCTTTGGAATATGGAATACGACGAGGACGAGTATGTCTCGCTGGATATGAAACATTGTTACCCTGCGTCTTTCAAAGGCCTAGGAGATTGTAAAGAGTATTATGACCGTTACGGACATCCGGGCAGCCAATTCTTTAGGGTAGCTTTGGATGGTACGTACGATGCCCCAGCGACAGGATTCGTTAGATTGACCAGCTGGAAGCTAAAGGAGGGATTACATCCCATAATTTACGCGTGGTATGGGAAGCATCTGCAAGAAAAGGAATGGATCCCTGTGCCGCTATTAAAGTTCCTTGAAGAACGGAAACTCCTTACGTACGCTGCTCATGAGGCAATATTATGTCGCCGGGAGTTTACCAAATGGTTGCCAGAAGACAATGCTACCGCCCGCATAGTTATTGGTAAGTTCACTCAGGGCGCAAAGGAAGGGGAGAAGCACATGCAACGCCGCTTAATCACAGATAAAGGAGAATTAAGCTTCCTCGTGCAACGAGCTCACGACCAAGGTTCAATGGTGTCAGTAGAGAAGTGGGATCATTTCACAGATTCCCTGCAACAATGGAATGCCTTGTGTTACTATCAAGACCACAGACCGCAGTATTACCATCTGCGTGCTAGCATGTTAGCTTACGCCCACATTAATCTCTTAGCGATGTTGCTGCGGTTTGACAAGGAAGACATTCCAAGAGTAGCTACTGACTCTTTGTACGTCAAACCTGCAGTGCTCGAAAAGATGCAAGAGTTCTACACCGACGACGAATTAGCAGAAAGCGGGCAATGGAGGGTCAAGGACGAAGAGATAAAGGCCTGGCGAGCAAGAGTAACCTACGACGGTAATCATGCTAAAGGAACGGTAACCCCGACTGAGGAACCATTACCAAGTGTCACAGACCCCATTTCTTACCACCGCTTCTCTTATCTTTACGGAACAGGAGGCAGTGGTAAGACTACCAGAGTCCTGCAACTATTCCCTAAAGTAACCGCATTAACTCCTACACATCGTTTAGAACGCGAACTCACCGCTATGGGCTTTGAAGCACAAACTTACCATAGTTTCTTTCGTTGGAATGGCACTAAATGGGTCCCAGAAGCTATTCATGATATTCCTCCTGTGATCTTATGGGATGAAATCTGTACTGTGCCCTTAGAAATCCTAAAAGAGTTCGTAGACTTCCTAAAAGGTAAGTGCCAGGTAATCTTCGCAGGAGATCCTTGCCAGCCACCCCCAATAGCAGGGGAAATGCCCCACGAATGGTTAAAAGGAATGGTAGATTACGCAGAGGAAATTAACACCGATTACCGTAGCAAGGATCAAGTAAGGAACCTCAAAGCGGAACTAAGGGGCCTTACAGACGCTCAGCAATGTAAAGTACTCCGTAAGAGAGTACGAGCCAAGTCCTATGAGGAATTCTTACAGGCCTGGAACCCCAAAGATGTTGTCTTAAGTAGTAAGCGTGCTTCTCAGGCCCGTATTCAAAAAGATCTGTTAAATATTCACCGCGAAAGATTCCCCACTAATCTCGTACCCGTTTGCTATAAGCCCCGAGATACCAGAATGCAGAAAAGAGACGTACGGGTACCTGGCACTGACATTACTTTAGAGAACGCAGTTACCCACGATAAAGCCTGGGTGCAAATGAAAGACGTAGAAAGGATTACTTCCCACCCCGATTGGAGACTTGGTTACTGCATGACGGTACATAGTGCCCAGGGATTAACCGTAAAAGAAACGATGTGGATCATAGACCAGCGGCTGTGTTGGAGTAACTTAATTTACACCGCCGTAAGCCGCGTAGAATACGCCAAGCAATTGAAAAGAGCTTGGGGTCCGCAACTGCGTTACGATAAGACCCCAGAAGACGTAGCCAAAGAGAACATTACGAAGAAACTCCTTCGCTACAAGCGCCACGACGAAGAAAAAAATATGACGTTCGACCTCTGCGTGGACGACGTCTATGAGAAAGGGGCAAGGTGTGCCAAATGTAACATACCTCTACTATGGAGGTTTGATCCGAATGACGATCAGCAGTTCTCCGTGGATCGTATAAATAACAAGCGCGGCCATTGCAGAGGCAACGTAAGGCTGACATGCCTAGAGTGTAATCGGGCGCGCGGAGCAGCGCTACTCTGAGTCTTTGGGGACTATGAGCAGCTCTTCCATGACAAATCCGCGACTTGGGCCATTTAGGTAATACAACACGGGTTGCCCTTCCTTGGTGACGGACTTCGAAATCTCATACGTTTCCAAAGACCAGTTAGGATCCGTGGCTCTCTTACTGCCACCTTCGAGTTCCCCCGGCTGATAGAGGTATCTGACCACTATGTTGCGGGGGAGCTTTTTTTCCTTTAGTCCGACCGCCCTCGAACTTCTGACGTAGGACTTATGTTCCACGTGTTTCTTTTTTATGGCATCCTTGGGTTTCATTCCCGTAGCCCTGGCCGCCTCGTTGTTCAAAGCCGCGATGACCTGGGGGAGCCTCTGAGTCCATTCCCTGTTGCGTTTGGAGGGATCTTCCAGCTCTTTCCAATACTGGTACCCAAAGAGACGCTCGGCCAAGGTTTTATTAAATCTTTCGACGATGCTCTGACCCCTGTGGTACTCAGCTTCGGCTCTCCTAATTTTAGTGCTGTGGTCTTTCAGGGTCTTAGTAACCACCCCCATGAACTCTGTCCCCGCATCCACTTGCAGCAGCTTAGGCCATTTCAAAACGCGCTTATAAATCCTACCTAGGGCTTCTGCGACTTCCCCAGAATCCTTGCTGGTTATGGGTTCGGCGTCCTTATATCTGCTTGCGATATCCACTACGGTCAAAGCGTATCTATAGGTCTTTCTTCTCACCTTATCGTGCGGTAAGAAAAGCAAATCCGCCTGATGAACTTCATTGGGGGTATTTACGGTAAAGCTGGGCCTGGGAATGTACTTGGGCACGGGAAGATAGACCTGCCAGAGGGTTTGTTTTCTTAGCCAGTTCTTAGCCGTTTCATCTGATACCCTGGCCGCGGTCGCGAGTTTCTTGATAGCTGACGCTCCTTTCCAATAACCTTCAGGTCCATAGTAAATCCTTTTGAGTTTGTCCTCTACGCGGCCCATTATATGAATTCCAAAACAAGATTGATCTTACGTCCGTTGAAATCCACCGTCTTTCCGTCCACCTTAATGGTGATGTTTATGCTTTCTACCAAATTGGACAAATCATAGCTTAAAGAAATGGGAGTGTATTCTACCAGGTCAAATGGATTACCCTTAGGTAGGAATTTGGACATAAGAGAAGACTTTTCTCCATTGTTGTAACTATGAACCAAGTCGCAATAGACTTCGTAAGAGGATGCGACTTTCCATTTCACGTCAAGTTGACCATTGATCGTGGTACTAGTAAGACCTAGGAGTTCTACCAATGAACTGTCCTTTAAATTAGCGCTCCCACTATTTTTCTTGAATTTCATTTCATGGGGTAATCCTGTGGTAAGAGTATATCCATGCTTTGCTAGCTCCTTAGCCAGTGTTATGGGGGTGTAATGGGAATCTGGTATTTTTGGTTTGGTGCCGGAAGTTCCGATGACAAAGCCATTAATTAAATTATACCAAGAATTGTACAAAGAACAACTAACCAGCCGGACCCTTTCCGCGCGGATGGGAGGATTCAGATAAGTGGTAAAGTTATTCTTGTTGCTTTCCAAAAAGACGATCATTATATTAGATACGCCAAGGCCACGCCTCCTGCCAGCCCTGCGACTCCTACGAAGACCAACTCACTATCTTTTTGTTTCTTAGAAGGCTGGTAGTAATTCTTAAAGTCAGGCTTCTTTAACGCCACTGTGGGATGCGCTTGCGCATAAAGTTTGAAGGCGTAGTCTGTGTTTTCGAAGTTCTTATCCGCCTGCATTTTGTCTTGGTAGTTCTTGTCCAACCAATCCCTGTAGGCTTGTCTTTTTTCATTCCAAGCCGCCACGTCCCTTTGATATTTCTCCAGCGCTAAGTCGTGTCTTTTCCTTTCGGCGTTAGATTCTGCGTTTCTATCACCGCTAACTAATTTATCCAGATATCTACCACCATAATTAGCCCCTGTAAATGCTAAAGCTGCAATAACTCCGCCTGCGACTAAGCTAACCATTATATGTTAGGTAGGTACTTTTCCTTCCGTAGGTAATCCTTTACCATGATAGCCCCGCCTACGGCAGCGGTCATCTTAGCAAAATTAGCGAAGCTCTTGCTTGGGTCTTCAGTAAAGTCTTCTTTGAGCACTTTCTTACCTACCCAACCAATACCCGCAACGATGGAAGTAATGATAGCTGCTTCTTCAACAGTTTTCAACAACGCGGTCGACATTATATTACAAAGCGAGAAGGTTATTCCATTTCAGGGATCTTACTTTTTCTAACCTCCACAGGTGCGTGATATGTTGGTTCCAATTTTACTTTTGGCTTCGTAGCCCGCCATTGTAAGTAAAGGCTGCCTGCTGCTATAGCAACTCCTAACGCGCCAATGACGTACCCAGGATTAATGAAGGATTCCTCTTCCTCCACCTTTTCTTCTTTTTTGGCTTTGTTTTTTCTGTTCATCTCTGCGAGCTTCTTCCCCGCGGCAACTCTGCCTGCAGATTTAGCCTTGGTAATCTTTTGCTCGGGCTGCTCTGCCTTCGACTCTGGTTCACTCATTTATATCTAAGGACTTGAAGGACTTGACAAGTACTTGAAAATGACTTAAGGACGACTTGACAATGACTTGACAAGTATTTGAAAATGACTTAAGGACGACTTGACAATGACTTGACAAGTACTTGAAAATGACTTAAGGACGACTTGACAATGACTTGACAAGTATTTGAAAATGACTTAAGGACGACTTGACAATGACTTGACAAGTACTTGAAAATGACTTAAGGACGACTTGACAATGACTTGACAAGTATTTGAAAATGACTTAAGGACGACTTGACAATGACTTGACAAGTACTTGAAAATGACTTAAGGACGACTTGAGAATGACTTAAGGACGACTTAAGGACGACTTGACAATGACTTGACAATGACTTGACAAGGACTTGACTAAGTACTTGAGAATGACTTAAGGACGACTTGACAACGACTTGACTAAGTACTTGAGGTGACTTGATCATCAGCAAGTGCCGCCTGAAAGACCTTTTCGACTTCTCTATCCTTCTTGAAGTCCTTCCAAGATGTTCCAAAGGAACCTAGTACCTCCTTCAAGTCGACGTGCTGAGCTACGTGAAGTGCCGCAGAGGCGACTGCCATTAACTTACCGCACTTCAAAGACAACCACCCGCAGGTTATCTTAAGTTCTTGGGATATGACATAGTCATCTCTTATGTCCTTCTGTAGTTGCTCCACGTCGTCTATGGGCAGTGCAAGTCCAAGCAATTTAGTCGCAAGTCGGATAGCGGAGTCTGCTACGGCGTCCGTGGTCTTACTTGCAAGGGCGGCCTCGTACCTTTTATGGAACTTTTTGACTTCCTCTTCTGACAACTTATTAACCTGCTCATGGGTAAGTTCCTTACCTATCATTTCTTTGCACTTCCCCGAAGACACAAGGATGTTAAGTTGTTCCTTGAGGTTACTTTCATCTAGCTGCGTGGGGACTTCATCTAAGAGCTGCTCAATCTCCATATATGTTAATGGAATACGGAAACCTCAAAGAGAAAATCATTTTGGAATGTTGGTGCGTTTTTAAATGCCGCATGTATTCATGCAACTGTTCCTTGGATATCTCGCCTCCGTAGTCGCTTAAGATGGTTTCCAGGTCACTCCGGCTCGGAGTATAAAATACGACAAGCGAACCTATGTTTTCCCTAAAGGGTTTAGAGACGCTGGTAAGCTGCTGCGAGAGCAACCAAACGCTGATATTGTCGTGTCTGCCGCTGAAAGCGAGCTTCACTAATTCGGAGGTGCGTCTTTTTACGTCGTCCCCACAGGCAATGTCATCCAATATGAGTAAAGTCTGTGTATTCTTGGGGAATTGCTTGTGCCAGAACTTAAGATGGCTGGATAACTCGTTAGGGTCTAAGATATCTACGAAGAAGTCGTCATCGTTCACTCCTATGCCCGTCCAGGTGCGGTTATTCACGTAGGTGGGGCAAAGCAGTACGATGTAGTCGAAGCGGTATCTAAAGGGTCCTAATAGCTGCTCTACCACGAACTGCGTTTTACCGCAGCCGGTGGGTCCTACGATCAGAGCGTTACAAGGAATATGGTTCGGATCCATTATATATACGATGGAGCCAGTGGAAGCAGTGCAAAGAATTGTCGCCGACGCAAAAAATAAAAGAGACACCATAGAAATGCAAAGGGAGGAGATAGACCGGTTAAAAGAGCGCGTGCAGGAATTGTACGATGAAATGTGCGGCCTGAAGCGTGCAGAACGGTTTGGCGCCTTGTTGACAATGGCGACGTGGGCTAAGGAGTCCATTAAGGACTTCATTCAATATCCCCCCTAGAATGTTAACAATTAGGTTAAGTAATTGTTAAGGAATGACATACCTCGAAATAAAGATGTCTTAGAATGTTAACAATTAGGTTAAGTAATTGTTAAGGAATGACATACCTCGAAATAAAGATGTCTTAGAATGTTAACAATTAGGTTAAGTAATTGTTAAGCAATGACATACCTCGAAATAAAGATGTCTTAGAATGTTAACAATTAGGTTAAGTAATTGTTAAGCAATGACATACCTCGAAATAAAGATGTCTTAGAATGTTAACAATTAGGTTAAGTAATTGTTAAGATGTTATATAGTGGTTATCGTACTGTTATGTATAGATGGACTGCGCGGCGTGTAAAAAGAAGTTTAGCTCCAAGCAAAGACTACAATACCATGTCCGTAATGGTGTTTGCACAAAGAAATTGAGTAAAGTTTGTAAGGATTGTGGTAAGGAATTCAGTACTGTTCAAAAGATGCGACAACATCAGGACAAGCGTATTTGCATACTTTGCAAGGGCTGCAATAAGGAATTCCCTTTGGGAATGCAGCAACACTTAAAGAGAGGAGTTTGTGATCAGACCAGGCAGTGTGGTTTCTGCAATAAGATACTTAGTAGTCGACAACGTCTTCAAACGCACCGGAAAACGCATGAACTAAGTTATAAGTTCCACTTTAGGAGCTACGACTTAGAAGGCGTGGATTGCTACCAATGTGCGGATTTGATGAGTCGCTGCCCGCATAAAGAGGATTACTTAAGGAATCGCATAGATTACCATAAGAAAATAGTCCGTACTTTCCCCTCTTTTGAACGCGCCGAAGGCGTTCCGTGGACTAAAAGGGAGTATTGGAGGCAAGAGTGTGACCGTTGTGGTTGCATCAGAGAAGAAGAACATATCTTCAACTGCTTAACAATTACTTAACCTAATTGTTAACATTCTAAGACACTCTTTGAAATAGCTTCCGGGTGTCTTAACAAAGATTTAACCTAGATGTCAACGTTATCAGACATCTTTATTTCGAGGTATGTTATTCCTTAACAAAGATTTAACCTAGATGTCAACGTTATCAGACATCTTTATTTCGAGGTATGTTATTCCTTAACAAAGATTTAACCTAATTGTTAACATTATTGGGTGTCTTTTTTTTGAGGTATGTTATATGCTAGCCTACGCAGCTGCCTTTCTGGGAGGCATTCTAATTACCCTTTCAATATATGGACTGTATTACTTGCGAACTACCTGCCGACTGCATTACGACTCCCAAAACACGTAAAAAATACACCTGCCTTCATTGCGACAGGGTATTCTCCGAAGGATCCTTTGTGGGGCATTGGTGCTCTGCGGATCCTAAAGCAGACGTCCTTACGAATGCAGAGGACTCTCAGGCTCATACTTGACTACGTCAAATGCCCACCTGCCATCCTTTTTACCATGACTCATAACATGGGTAACGTCCTGCCCTTCGATGGCGTACCTTATCCTATCGGGCGCCCAAAGGGTGTATGTTCTTTTTTTATTCTTTAAGACCAAGCGCAGGCGGTCCAAGTCTTCGAAGACCACATAATTCTTTATCTCGTAGATTTCCCCCACGGTTAAATCCCTCCAGTGTGTTTGGATGAACTTTAACTCGTTAAATTTATCCTTGTCCATATATTCTATGAAATATCTTTAAGTGTGTTGCCAAAGTTTCCGAGGTTTTAAAGACCTTACAACACCACCTGCAGGGAATTCGTAGGTGTTCAGCATACGCAGTGATCTCCCTGCAGATTTCGTCGTAGTTGCTGCTTATGAGCACCTTATAGCCGTTTTCTTCATACCTCTGTAGGAGTAGTTGCTGATCTTCAGATAACCTGCCGTTGCCTTTTGGGGTCTTTAGCTCTATACAGAATCCACGGTAATGAGTGTGTGCATTCAAAATCATTAAGTCGGGTTGACCGCGTTGGTAGCCCTTCTGCCAGCACTTTATGCGCTTTCCATCCGAATCCTGTAATTCACCTAGGCCAGGGGTCACGAGCATTTGGGGGTAAAACCTGCGGATGTAATCAACCACCTTTTTATGCAGGTCAAACTCATTTTCTATTTTGAATACCAACTTGTTTGGGGTGTCAAACCGCCGTTCTATTTCGTACTTACCCGTTTTCCTTAGTGAAGGAAGGACGTCACCTAACACCCATTTACGGAACTTTTTAGCAATTAACTTCTCAGATCCAAATATTAGCTCGTAAAGACCTTCCTCCGTTAAATACACGGAATGTGGCTGTTCGTTAAGGGTGTCGCGCTGAGCTACACCCTTTATAGACCCGAGGGTTACCCTATTTTCCTCTGACACGTGTTTCCTAACCGCGTCTCTCGAATTTTTGTAATCTAACGCTGAGGCTACCGACTTCGCTTTGAAGTAAAGTTTGTCGCCTTGCACTACGCATTGCAGTTTGGTTTCGTTGTTTTGAAATACGCGAAGCATTGTATATATAGCATATTTTTTATGGCCATCAATAGGCAACACTCTTTAGCTGATTCATTTCTACGCTCAGTTGCGCGTCAGACACCACGAAGATGTACGTATTTATCTTAGTAGTGTCGCTGGCATCTTTGGTGCGTTTGATTTCCAATGTGATGCCGTCCTGCGTATTTACTAAACGTAGGCCCTGCCCATGTAGGTCTTCGTCGTTGGTGGTGCGCATGTCAATCCATAACGCGTACTTATCCTTAAAGAACTCCTTTGGGGCAATTTGGTCACCAAACTTGCGCGCGACTTCCCGGTACATATCCTCGGGCTTTATCCCTTGCGAGTAAACCTCGTTAGGCACTCCGTTAATGCTAACACCTACGTTGGTAATGTTAGGATTAAAGAATGCCTCAGAGTCACGCAATCCTGCGGTGTATGTCTTTGCAAACAGTAACATTAACCCTGTAAGGCTGCGCCTGGGAAGGTTAATGCTTTGGTTAATAACCTCTTCGACGTTGTTTGTAAAGCTGAACGTCTTATACATCACAACGTGATCGTAAAGAAAAGCCTTCCCGGCGCTGTATTCCATGCCAGCGCTACGAGCTAAGTCTTCGCTGTATACCGTCTCGTACTGCAGCTCCAAGTTCTTGATGGAATAAGGATCCACGGCTGATGAACTTACATCTTTTCCTTGCAGGATGTTCGTAGTATCTGCTAGGGTCACTTCGAACTGCAGTTCACTTAGCTGCCTTGGGTAGTATGCACCGTGGTTTGTGATAACTTCGAAATCTAATGGAATAACATATTTAGTACCGTAGGCCGCCTTTATTTCGTCTTCTCCTGAGGCGCTAGAGGTTGCGCTTCTTACCTTGCGTATGGCTGCGCTTGCTATTCCCTGCTCTATCCTTTGCGCGCGGTCGAAGGCCGTCAACCATAAGTCTTTGTACGTGGTGTACAAATCGTACCTGTTCAAGTCCAAAAGGGATTCCCCGGCGAACTTCACGCGTATTTTGGAAACAAGGTTCCTGCCTGCATTATTAACGACATAACGCGTGTCTGCGGTATCTGGTTGTATTGCTAGGTCAAACCTTAAAGCCAAGGTGCCAGGAACTAAGACTAGGTTATCCGTTAGGCGGGGCACGCCTACGTACAAGGTTTCTCCAGGCTTTGCGCTAGAAGGCGTGAATGTAACCCGGTGAAAGGTGCGTTCTGCTTTCAGTCCGCCAACCTGCTTAGGTAATACGTTGGGATTTAACTTTGAGCTTATCATATATAATGGAAGTAGAAGGAACGGATTTCGATCCCACCACCGAAGAAGGTCAAGTCGATATTAACGACGAAGAATATGAAACCCTGCTTCCTGATGACAATGTAGACCCCCGAGGCCTTTTTAATAAATTGCTGAACAAGTATGGCGTCGGGGCCCGCGATGCTATGCGTGCTTTGAGAGATAAATTTAGGTCTAAGAACCCCCACAAACCCATTCCAGAATACTTACAAATGGAATCCCTTAGCGTGCGGTCGGACTTAACGTCGGAACTCATCAATGACCTAAGAGAGCGATACCCAAACCTAAAACTGGCTCTCTTGGACTTCCAAATAGGAGACAAAGGGCAGGCTCAAGTTAGAGAATCGGGTAGGGAAAAATGGCATAACCTGTATCAAAGAAGGGATTCCAGCCTGCTTAACAACCAGCTTCCAAAAGGAGTCACAAATGCGCTGGGAGCACCCAACTTAACGATGCTAGGAACTTTGACAGAAAAGGAAACGAAAATTGCTCGAGATGCCTTTGTCAAAGGCATTTCGAAGCCTGCCTTCAAAGATGCCCTCAGATCCGCAATTGAAGTACGAGAAGAGCATCAAGCAAGTCTCGAACAATTAGAAACCGCCGAAGAGGAAAAAACCAAACAACTCGAAGAACTTCCAAAAAATAGCGACGCAGTTTCACACTTAAAGGAGGCCATACATAAGATGATGACCGAGAGGGAAGAACTCGAAAATGAAATGCAAAGAGCTAACGTGACCATCGATGACATTAGACAACGACATGACAAAGCAACCCAGAAAGAGGATAACATCGATAGGCAATTAGAAGCCGTCCAGGAGGAAAACCAAGCACTTCAAGCGCGCATAGTAGAAATAGAAGACGAATTCATGAAACAAAGTAAGTTAGCCAAACAGAGTCATACCGCTGAGATCGCAGACTTTAGAGCTAGGTTAACTAAGTTGCTAGAAGACAAAAGCAATGCGGTAATGAGGTTACAGACTGCGGTAAATGAAGCGGCGGGGAAAGACGTAGAACTACAGCGCTTAGGAAAAGAGTTAATGGAGTCTGTTCGACAGAGAAAGGCAAGTAATGGTGGACAAGGCAGTGGCGGAGGAACAAATACGGCAACTTCAACAGGCCGTCGAAGACTTGGAGTACGAAATAGATCGACAGCGAGTAATAATCGAAGATCAAACTCGCCCTGAAGAAGAAAGGGAGGCAGCCCAAAAGGAAATAGAAACCCTTCAGGAAAGAGTTGCGGAATTACAAACGCAAATAGAAGGTAAGGAAAAGGAGCTGGGGCTTACCACCAAGGAAAAAATAAAAAGAGCCCTGGTGAAGTATGGCGTTCCACTGGCATTCGCGGTTGCTATTAGCACCGTAGTAGGAGTCATCCTATCCACGCTTAAGGCTACAGGCGCGGGCGTAAAGAAATTAGGCAATGGGCTAACGGACTTGGGAAAAAAGATGGCAGCCGGTCTTCCTGGGCTGCTGGGTTCGGTTGTTTCCTTGGCACTTAGGGCTGGCGGAGAACTGTTAAAGTTCGTGGGGAATAACATTTGGATCCTCGTAGTAGCTATTGGGGTGGTCCTTTTGAAAAAGATGCGGGGTTGATCTTATCCTTGTGTATTACTGGGGACTTATCGTCGTCGGGAATCCGAGGTGTTCTCGACTGGGAATAAGTAAAGATAGTATTCACGCCGCCTTGATAATGCGGAACTAAAGGTATGGCAGTCATAGTAGAAATGGTCTTATGGTTCCAGGCAGCATTCACCGGAGAACCAGCTGTCGAATAGGCGGTATTTATCCCAACCGAACCCATTTGGTGAGCAGCAGCACGATCGCTTGGGCGAACTTGAAGCCTCGCGCGTTGACAGTTGGCTATTATATGAAAAGTCACCGGTGTTAGGTTCTCCACGCTAGTGGTCGCGGGCTCAAACGTAAAATGAGTCAAATGCCTCTTATTATCTTTTTTCCTGTAGGGCAGTAGTGGGCGGTCATTCTCATCAAGAATTCTAAACCCAACGTTAGAGTTATTCCACGTACTAATGTTAATAGTACATATGATTATACCAAGACCTCCAACCTTCACCTGCAGGTTGGTATCATACCATCTATCACCAAAGTACTCCTCCTCCTCTAAATAATAGAAAAGCGAATCTTCCTTTACATGTGGGTTGTTCATATATATCTAGAGACTAAGCACCGTAAGGGTGCTAATAGTTTTGTGATTATAAACGTAATCTCTTTGATCCTCTATGCTATTTACCGTAACCTTTCCCGTATCGTCTACGCGCATTTGCAGCTTTACCTTCCCATGGCAGTCGGCAACCAAATGAAGAGTCCAAACGGAATGATTTTCAAGGCTGCCTGGGTTGGGCTCTACGGAGAAATGCGCAGGCTCCCTGTTATTATCTTTTACGCGCATGGGTTGTAGTATGCCATTGTCATCGCAGAAACGAAATCCTACGTTGGCATGGCTGGTCGCACCAATGCAAATACTACAAAGGATCAATTTCTTACCTGAATAATTCAAATTCACGGACATGCCCGTGACATCAACCCAAGATGCTTGGGTGTATTTTTTCTCGCCTGTGTAAGTCGTATAAACACAATCTACTCCGGTTACGTAGGGGTTGTTCATCGCCATATATAATAACTCAGACCAACGCTTGCAGCTGCTAAGCCGGCTTTTAATAAGTTATGGTCATATTCCTCGGGTATCGTAGGCAGGACCTTCTTTTGGAGCTTCTTCTTTGGTTTGGGTTTTTCTGCGTGTTCCTTTTTTGGCTTCTCTACGAAGTGAGGAATGCCCTTGGTCATGTCAGAGTTCACATCATTCACCCCAAACTTCATATTCTTAGTAGCTCGCTGCAGCTTGTTGTTGTAACCCACGATGGAATCGGCGTTGATGACCAAATTACTTGGCATTAGCCAACAACCGGGCGACAAGGCGTAATCTAGCCGCACTTTAGATTGCTGCACCGCAAGTTGATATCTTTGAACTGACTTAGAAATCTCATTCTCGATAACAGCGCTTTCGAAGAGGACAAGGAATACTTGTTGCGTTTCCTGTGACGCACCACTGGCATCTACGATGGGGCTGCGAGTGCTAACCTGGGCTCCTAGAATGCAGTAAACAAAGGCTTCGATGCTTCGATTAATCCTTGCTAAATTCTTCAGTCCAATGCCCTTTGCGGCAAAGAAAGGCGCCCAAGGATACTTTTCTTTGCTTTCTATGTAGTAAATCAAGTCACCTTTTGACGCTTTACCCCCTAAGTCGGAGAATTCCCATCTGCTAGGATACCCCATACCCGGAGTTTCTATGCTGGCGCCAACATACGAAGCATAGGTGTAAGTCTCTCCTAAACCATGGGCGGCACCCTCTTTGTTGCGAAAATCAGGGTTGGTAAGCTTAAACTCATTCCTTAATCGCTCCCATGCGACTTTGTCATATTTGTTATCCTTCGGGTTAAAGATAGTGTCACTAGGAAGCGGCGCTCCTAACTCAAACAATATCCTACGAATAGTAAAAGCAACATGAAATCGCAGGAAAGGAATATGGAACATGTCCGCGGCTATACCGCATCCTTTAGTAGCAGCCCAGACAGCAAAGTTTAACTGCTGCGGCCAATACCGCATGTTGGGACCTGATAACCATTCTCTGGATTCTTTCCCCGAGGTATGTTTCATGGCAGTTTCTCTAAAGATGTCTCTGACTTTTATTTTGAAAGTCGTAGAACCCACGGGGATTTCTAAGGAGGTAACCATCTTAGCAAAGTCATCCGCTCCGCCTTTGTTATCGTAAAATGGGTAATTCTGGGTTGACGGTAATAAATTCTCTGGAAAGTTAGGCTGCCTTTCTTTATGCTTGGGTTTTGGGTTCTTTGGCTCCAAATCCTCATTGCTGTACATCCTGGAGCCGTTATAGTAAATCCCATCGGGTCTCCTTTCAAACTTACTAGCATCCGCATGCGGAAACATCTTCCTAAATGCTCTCCAGTTGGCATAGTTCCGGTTGTCATGATGTGGCTGCTCCTCAATATCATTCCCAAAAGCGTCGTACATTAGTATATATAATGGATGTTATACCATCAGCACCTAAGTTGTATCCAGATGTTCCCTATGCTACACCTAACGAACTAAACGCCGAAAACTTTCGTCTGAATAAAGCGAACTTAATCCTGGCTTACTTGGAAGGACAAGCAAAACACTACGAAAAAGTTAGGAAGAAATACGTTAGAGCCCGGAGTACGCTACATAAGATTGCGATAACCTCAGGATCCATGTCCGTGGCGTTAACAGGCACCGGCGTTGCTACTTCGCTTACTGGACCGGGAATAATCGTTGGAGTTCCTTTGGCCGGCGTTGGGGCAGCCTGTGGTATTATTTCTGCTGTTGCTACGGGCATTATGAAACAGTTGTCAAGCAAAATATCTAAGCATGACACTACAATAGCTCTGTCAAGGGCTAAAGTAAATACTATTACCGATCTTGTCTCAAAGGCCTTGCGTGACAGAAAGATAGACGACGTAGAATTCTCGCTTATTCTGGCCGAAGAAGACAAATACGAGAAACTAAAGTCGGACATAAGGAATAAAAAAACAGTCGTAAAAGATCTTTCCGAGGAATCTCGCAAAAAGATCTATCAAGAAGCGAAAGAAGAGCTTCAAAGAAAGCTTGCTCAGTAAACATCTGCTTTGAAAAGAGCGTGACGGGATTCTATTTACATATCGAACGTCAGTCTAGAAATTACGCGTAATCTTATGCCATAAGATTTATGCTAATTACTCATCTTATGGCATAAGATTTATGCTATTCGCTCATCTTATGGCATAAGATTTATGCTATTCGCTCATCTTATGCCATAAGATTCACTATCTTCTCGGAATCCATTCTAACAGGGGGTGGTTGGGGTCAATTTCGTAAAATATTTCGTAGATTACGTCAGGGTAATAAGGAATATCCTTATCCAGCCGACAAAACATCCACTCGGCTTTTGTCATATCAGAAACCTCGGGAATAGACTTACCGGTAATTTCAGACAAAAGATAGGGAATAGCTTTGTAATATTTCCCTAGTTTTAATGTTTTCAATGTCTTCCGTAGGCTTTGTGGCGTTGGTTCTTCTAAATGGTCTATGATTTTCTTCTTTACTTCGTTGTTTAAATATACCGGTCGATAACCTTGGATATGACTCATCCAGTCTCTGAAGTATTTTATTCTTTTGTATGGAGTCTTCTTACGACCTCCATTGGCGTAATACTGCTCTCTGGTAGCATTTGGTACGGCATTACGAATATTCTTACCACATTCGTAACACTGCGCTGACGTGTCGTCTTCTATTTGCATTTTCTTACCACAACACCAAAAGGGTTCTGGCTTAGGTACGATAACTTTAGGTCTTAGACAAATTATGCAAAAGTCGTTAACGAACTTCTTACATTCGTGCATCGTATATTTATAAGATATTTTTTACCTCCGTTTGCAGTACCCAACAGAGCAGCAGTAAGGGACTTTTCGCGGGAAATCCCGTAAATCTGCTGTACCCGCGTTCGTAATTTCCCGGGTAAAACCCGCAAATATACGGCATCGATCGCGAGTCCCCCTTACTGCTGCTCGTGTGTTAAGGAATATTGATTTAGACTTTGTATGCTTTTTTAAATTTAAGATTATCTTGTGCAAGGTGCTGACCTATCAGGAATACAGGTATTTAAAAGAATCACAAACTGTCTTACAGTGTGACTACTTTACCCGGGGCCACCTAGACAGCGAGAACAAATCAAATTGTAGAATGAAAACAATGCATTCCAACTTTGGAATTAGAATTAGAATTCTTGTGCAGTCTAGGTTTCAGATTGGCTTGGCAGTGGTTTGGCATTGTTTTCATTCTACATTAAGTCCAAATTGTTTATTCTGAGTATGATTAGATACCAGGTGGTAAATAACATATTATGCGATAGAAATGATGATAACATTTTTTCTCTACATTTTTTTAGGTTGTGGAGAATGATATGAAAATGATTGCGGAAGCAAAAAAAGAAGTTGAAATTCAGGCACAAAAAATGTTAGAGCAAGGAATTGAATCACAGGTATGATGTCCTTTCTTCCTTCCATCCATCCATCCATCCATCCATCCATCCATCCATCCATCCATCCATCCATCCATCCATCCATCCATCCATCCATCCATCCATCCATCCATCCATCCATCCATCCATTCATTCATTCAACCATCCATTCATCCTTTCATCTACTATTCATTCATGCATTCATACATTCATTCATTCATTCATTCACTTGCTCATTCACTTAACTTGGTTGCTATTTGCAGAATCAAACTCAAGTTGCGACAGCACTTCAAGTGTTCTATAATCTAGGTTGTCTGTCTGTCACTGTGGAAAATATTGTGGACAACCTCAGAGAAAATCTAAAGTCAAGCATCAAAGATGCTGTTGATGCCAGTAAACTTTCACAGGGAACAGGTAAATTTTTTCTTTTATACATAATTTATTTATCATCATTATCATCTATTGCTGTCGTGGATCAACCACAAAGCATCGACACAACTTTCATCCAGAGTCATCTGTCCTGGGCGGATCGAGGCCTTTTCTGAGTTTGATAAAGAGGATGCATTGTGGTCTAGATTCGGCACAAACAACACCATACAAGGCATGATGTTTGTACTGAAGCTAGACCAAAATTCACCATGTTCGCTATCTCAAAAAAGGTCTATTGCCTCATGAATTTCAATGCCTTATCAAACATTTATTATGAATTATATTTTTTCACTCTTAATCTTTGGTTTTTCTATGACAATTCTGTGGGCTTTTTCTTTTCAGGTCAGACCAATACTGCCACACTAAGAGCAGCATTATGGACACAAATGGAAAAGCTTATGGATGTGATTTATTCATCATGTGCTCAGGTTAGAGAAGATTTAATCAGCACCCCTAACATTTTTTAACATACTTTTGGAACATACTGAACCAACCTGTATCCAGCATTATTAAGCATATGCGAAAGGTACCCCTCATTTCCAGAGCCTCTACCATGTAAAAGAATTGGTAACATCCACACTCCTCTCAACACAGGAACTCCATTCATACATGTAATGAAAATACTAAGTATATATTACCTTCATGACAGTCCACCCATTCCGTTTTATTTAGGTTTACCATTTGCAGAAGGTGTTGGCCAAAAAGAGAGACCCAGTTACTCATGTCTGCTTCATGGAAGAATTAATTAAGGTAAATGGAACAGTATTAAATGTCGCATTCTCCAAGTAGAGCTGTCGAGATTGGGCAATTTAAAGCAAACAATAGTTTTCATTGTCGACTCATCCTATTGTTTTGTTTATTGTTTCTTATTCATCTATTGTATTCATCCAATAATTGGGTTAGATCTTCCTAGAGCTGCACAAATGGAAACCCATGTTTGTACATGACTTTTTCATTCTTTAGAGGAAAGAGAATACTAGATAATTGACAAGAGTAGGCAGTTGATTCATGACAGTTTGTCTTGTTTATCACTCTCACAGGAAGGAAGCACTTCAGTTAATTCTTTCTGGAAATCAGTCACAGTAATTTTAGCAGATGAGTTTTCCCAAGAAGCTAGAGGTACTTTTTTCATGCTCTTCATTTATTACAGCTGTAAGGGATGGGGGGATCACAGTAACAATATGGTCAAGTTTTAAAAAGATTTCAAAATATGAGATTTTGTACTTTGAAACAGCACACATCTATTGGACATCACTTTGTAAAGCAATTTTTCTGTTTTCTTAACTGCTATTAGTCAGGAAAAGTAAATTTTGTAAGCCTACCTCTGCCATGTTTACTAAATTCAAAGCAATTTCTGATGTTAAAATTGACTTTTTGCAATAGATTGACATGTGATCATTAATGGATAGCAAAAAAAATTGGACTTACTTTATTTAAAGACTTTTTGCTGGATTACTAATTTTTCATGCAAAACCTTTTCAAAAATACTTTTTTCCCCTTATAAGATACTTTCAATTTCAAGATACGAAGCAGTTTAAAGTTTGTTTGCCATCCATCAGAGCCTTCCCCCAGGGACCTTGAGCTGAATTGATGCGTTAGTAAAGTCAAATATCAGCACTTGACTGTTTGTTGCAAAAGGCCTTTTGACTTTTTCAACTATACTTGATTCCACACGTCCTAGAGTCCCCTCTCTTCCCTCCCTCACTGTCACAGAGTCCAAGTCCTGACTGTAATCCCCCTTAGTGAGTATTTGAAATTGGTAAACAATACGCCCAAGCTAAAAAAGTCTATGATATTTTAGATTCCACATTTCTTAAGCAAGCCTTTGAGGGTGAATACCCCAAGGTTCTGAGGCTGTACAATGATTTATGGAGCAGACTTCAACAGTTTGGTACCACCAATACTAACGGGCCTTCGGTAATGGCTGCCAATGAAGTTCAATTTGGGCTCTTCCAGAAAACAGAAAACTATGATTCTAGGTAAGGGTTTCTTTTCTGTGATGCATAGGGAGTCTCTCCCAGAGCTGGAGGGATGAATATTTGCATTTTAATGTGAAAGCTTCCACCAAATTCCAAGGATCCTCAATTTTTTTGCATCTCAGGAATTTTGGGTTATCTCGAAATGTCACAAAATAAAATTTCTCTCGCACATTTTCACGTCAAAAATAAATAAACTGAATTTATTTTTAGAAAAGTTGTTTTTAATGCAATATACTTAGGTGTGGGCCTTTTGGGGCTCAGTCCCCACTTTTTAAGGGTGTTTTTGCAATTTGCACAGGCAGCCATTCCACCTTAATGCAGCTTTGATGACCGCAGCTTCAAACAAAAAGAAAAGGAAACAAATATAACTAATCGACTTTTTCAGCCCTCTCATTCCATTCTGACGCCACTGATATTTCATATCCATTTGTTTTTTTGCAGTCCTGAACAAGCACTGAAGAAAAGTCTATCTCCCTTTGAGAATGCTTACTTGTCACGATCTCTGTCAAGACTATTTGACTCCATTAACTTGGTGTTTCCATCAGGGGCTCGTAATCCTCCACCCAAAGAAGAACTTACTAACATTGCTAGGACAATCGGAAGGTAACAACTTTGAAAGGATGATTTTTACTTTTAAAAAAGTAGATGAAAAACCAGTTTGCTAATTGAGATGTTCCTGAAAAAATATTGGTTAGATAATACTCCTTTCTGTTGGACAGTGAGCTGAACGTGGCTAGTGTAGATGCTGGTCTTACTATCACTGTAGCCAAGAACGTTGCCAAGACGATATCTATGTACACAGCCAAGTGTGAGCAGCTGGTAAGTCATGCAATGTGAAAATATTTTACGCCTTTTTGACCTAATGTTTCCAATTTAATATGTTGGCTCAATAAGAATGAAAAAAGGATTCCCATTACTTTTGTAATTCATATTTTACTGTTCGCTTTGTTTTGTTAACTTTTTAAAGCTGAAACGTCAAGTTCATGTATCCAACATGGCGACTATTCAGCTGATCTGAGAAAAATGTTGGCCAATCAGAATCGAGAAAATTTTCAAAACTGAGGCTTCACTTTTCCTATTGAAATTATAGATTTTCAGGCAAACAAAAAAAAACTGATTATAAGCGCTTAGGCTGCGTTCATAATGTATGGCGGGGGGGGGGGGGGGGGCAGGTGAAATTGAGGGGGGATCGGGAAAAGTTTGGTAGGAAAAAGGGGGGGTGGGCAAATTTTTATCAGAAAAATTGGGGGGATGCACAATTTTTGGAAGAAACTACAAGCCTTGCTTAGGGGGATCGTATTTTTTTGCATGATTTTAAGGGGGGTGTTAAGAATTATTCTGGACATTTCAAATTTTCACCTCCCCCCCCTCTGCCATACATTATGAACGCAGCCTTAGTGGCACCATAACCTTTTTTTGCAATGGCAGGCATGTTATTTTTCGCTGGTCAATTTTCGCAGGCTTCTTGACACCATCATTTTGCAGCGGCGGCATTTCTACGTCAGTACACACGCTTCTTGTTTGACACTTTCGTTTCTTTTTTTTTTTTCATTTGCATTAGTTCTCGTCTTACAACAATGTTTTTTAAGAACATATTTTTTATTTCGGAATATGCAAAATGGCATGGCTCGGTTAGAGGAGCTTAGCAAAAAGCTTTTTATTGGGTCGTCAAACACCACGGTTATGACGTCACAATCAAACCCAATGATATCGATTCGACAAAAGGATAGTTTTTGACTTCCAACATTTTGATAGATGTGTTGATCAACATTTTATCATCAATCTTTATTATCGAGTTGTTTTATTGCGTCTTCATTTGACGCTGCTGTCATTTCATTATTTGTCCACGTGCTATCACGTGATTTATTCATCCTATCAGGATCTTCGGTTTCTGTTTTCTTATGGTTACCTAGGATACCGGCGCCATTTATTTCTGTTCGGGAGTCCTTCGTAGGATGATCGGAGCCCTTCGTAGGATGATCGGAATTGTTCACATCTCGTGAGGTGTGAATACTGTTACTGTTTGTTCGATCTACCATTAAAATACACGAGTTTGTATCTAAGTCGATACCCAGACTCGTGGGACCAAAGGCCATCGAAATACTCCTGTACCTGACGTTATTCGTTAAAGCGTTTACGTGCTCTTGCACGTAATCTTCGTTGCTAAGGCCCACGTGGGTGTGTGACGGATTTAAACTAGTTGAGGTCGTCGATATTGTGTCCTCAAAAACTGAATACGCCTCTCGTTGCGGGCTGACTGTATTACCTGAAGTGTTTTCCACGTTAGTGTTGCAAAGCAGTTCTTTGAAATTAAGAAAACATTGTTTGGTGCTGCAGTCGTAAGAAGGCTTGTTTGGGTTCATTTGATTGATATGATATTTTCCTACGAAGAAAGATAAATTTTGTAGTTAAAGGGTTAAATATCAGGAACAGGTCAGGGATAGCATATTGCTATTTAGTGCTACCCTCAGTAAATAAAGAGTTTATTATTGTTATTTATTATTATGCAAAGATTTAAGAAGAATTTATGCATGAGAAATAGACTGAGAGGTGAAGAATACATTGAGAAGCTAGACCCAGCACCTCAACAACCAACTGACCTGAAGAGATGGAAAAAAAAGAAAGATGAGCAGCAATAGGGGTTCAGACAGAAGTTGGACGTCCATTTCTATGATCTACATACAAGAAAAGAGAGAAAGAATAACACATAACAGGACTGAGTAGCATGTTCGAACTTTCAAGAGACGGCACGGTTGCTGTTGAATATTTATCTTACCGTAATGTTACACCGTTTTGGTCATGGGCTGGATCCCCGTTCTCAAGAATGTAACAGAAAATATGACGTTATTAAAGATGGCGGCAGTGACGTCACAACTCACCTTTTTTGCTCATATAAGCCGATTTGATTTGTTTAGTCGCACTGCTGATCGATGTAAATACGCTAGAGACGAGCGAAAGACCAAGTCCTATGAACATTAACCTCACGCACCACATGACTCGTTCATAGGTCGATTTGGGCTCCTTGCCTTCATTCGGTACCAGGTCCCCAAATCCAATAGTGCTCAAAGCTACGAACGTGTAATAAACACTATCCAAAAAGGACCAGCCTTTTTCTCTCTCCGAAAAGTAGTACATTATCCCTCCAATGGGAAGGATTAAGATCATTAGAACTACGCTGAGGATAAAAGTCTTGATGTGTTCGTGACGAACTGTGCTGTTCTTGAAGAGTTTTTTCTCCACACACGTGATCAGGCAATGAAAACAAAGATTAATGTGTTCGCCAATAGACTGAAGTGTTAAGAGGTTGATTGGAATTCCAAAGAATGCGAAAAATATCAAAAACAATCGGCCAGGCTGTGTCTTGGGTGCCAAGTGGCCATACCCTAAGAAAACACAAGAAAATTAGAACATTTAATCATCACTTAAAACGCGGAATTTCGTTTGCAGAGCCGGCATTGGTCTTGAACAGCTGAGAACGGTTTGTCGGTGCTGAACACGAATAACGCACGCTCTGGGAAAGAGATTGGTTATGAGCCACGGAGTGAACATGCGTCCCTTTTGGGCTCCGCTGGACTAGAAAAGGGAAAATAATTTAAGAAGTTGTTTAACATTTAAGTTTGCAATTACCGATGAAGAACCCAAGAACGCAGCGAGATAAAAGGAAAACGCGGACGATTTCTTAGTTTTCATGCGGCTTTCAAGTTTTGATTTCATTATTAACGAGAGACCCCTTGGAAAAGGAAGTACCTGGGGGCGCTTATTGAGTGCATTTGGCTTAATTGATTTTTACTTTTGTTTCTTGCGAATATTATTTCATCTTCAAAATACTAAAGGTAATGAATGTTCAGTGCTGAAAGCCTCTCCGGCTATAGCTTATAAAGTACCCAATGGAATAGTTTATCCACTATAAACTTAGCAACACCATTGCAAACGCGACCAAAATTAATCAGAACCAGTGGTCTGTTCAAGAAAGATGCCCGAAGGGGAAAAAACGATCAGTGACTGAGCGAAGTCGAGATGGAATGAAACTAAAAAGCGGGCTTTTTTTTTTTTTTTTTTTTTTTTTTGCCTCGCGCCGTCGTCTTCATGACTGGCGTTGTCATTAAGACGTCAAGAAGTTACAAATGATGATGTCCTGATGAAGACAATGGGGCGTGCATGAAAAAATATATTGGTAGCGCCGCCGTCGTTATGAGAATTAAGCGTCATCTTTGCTGAATATGTCTGAGTCTTGGAAGCTGTCAGTCTAGGAATCTAGGAACGGTTTAAATATTATAAAATACGAGGGGAAGGCGAATCATATGAATAAATTGGATAGCTAAAACAAACCACGGCCGCGAAAGTACTTTCTGTACATACGTCATTAACTTTTTATCTCATTAAATTATTTGTATGTCTTACAAGTCTCTTGGCAACTAAAGGTTACTAGATATTACTTGATTAATGTAGTTCTCAATTAATCTTAACTTTTCTTCTTAAGGCAATATTTTTTATCGGGTTAGCCACGAGTCGGTATGCCAACGGACTAAAGAGTTAGTAAGAATACTTTTTCATTTTTTAACGACTTTTTTAACGATTTTTTAACGACTAATTTAAGTAAACAGAGCCTTTGTAATAAAGTCACCCGTTTTGGCGTGTCAGATTTCACAGTATAGCAAACACGCAGGGACTTGTGGTATTTGTTGGATACATATGAAGCCGGGGTGCATGCTGGTGTTGATTGGGCACCCTCTCAAGACATTTTTAAAGCTATACGGAAATTTACACACAGGTTCCCCGCATCCCTCTTCCCGATATATTAACTTGTAGAAGCATAGTTTCACTGTCGGCAAACTTAATGGATAGTAATTCCAGAATTTTTTAAACCTGTGCGGGATTTCACCCCGGGACACTCCTCTAGAGATACTAGAAGGATTTCTTACCTATAGTGGTAGTCACACTGCCGACAAAGTACAGCGATTGGTAATAACTCCAGTCATTATGGCTGTATTTACACCTGTGAGACGCCTCAAACATCGCACACAAATCTTCAACGATCGTTCGAACTTCCTTCATTGAGACATTAAATTTCTTGGCCATTTCTAGTTCCACTTCTGAATCTCCTTCATTGTGACAAAAGTTTTTCTCGTCTTCATTGCCCGACTCTATAACGTGGAATACCGCCGCACCAGTCGTAGTGTATATTCCTAAGAGTAATAGTCTGTAAAGAAGAGTCTTTGTTCGTTTCTGTAATTTAAGGAAGCGTTTTGAGCTGGCTGTGTTTTGAGCCGGGCCCGAACTGCTACGAAGGACATTGTGTGGGTCGGCTTCATTTCCTGTCATTTGTTGAATGGTACTCGCTCGACCTGTAAATATAAGAGGAACCATTTGTTTACATGATGTATTCATATCTATTTAAATACTTTTTTTTTTTTTCATGAAAAAGGCCCCTGTATTGACCCTTTGTATGTGACGTTAAAGCAGCTCATAAGCTTGAAGCGAGATGACGTTTTACCCCCGTCTCTAGACCATAATCCTTTTCACATTGCTTTTGTTCTTTAATTATGACTATTGTTCCTGTATTCTCTAAGGAATCAAAAATTTTAATATGAAAGAATTTTAAAAACTATTATGGTATAGAGTCGGGGGTAAAACGTCATCTTGCTTCAGGCTTATTTGGAGGACAAAACAAAAGAATTTCAAAACCTCCTGAAAACTAGAAACCTATTGTTATGTCCTACAAATTGAGCTACATTTCGTCGTGCTGTAAGGGCTGTTGACACGGCTCACATGCCAATAGCCAATGTGCACGAGCACGAATTTCTAGCACAAAGCATGGTGGGAAACCGAGTACTTACGGATTTTCAGCTCCTCTAAAAATCCTCTGACAATTTTTCCTCCGACATTTTCTACGAAACTGTAAGTATTTCAACAGACGAAAATAAAAGAGTAATTTTTCCCTGATAATTCTATTGATTTCTTTGTTCTAATTTGTGTAGTACTCGGTTTCCCATCATGCTTTGTGCTAGAGATTCGTGCTTGTGCACATTGGCTATTCCCAATTTCCTCCAGAACCAACTAAGAACCCCTGCTTTAGTAATCTACTTGAAGGGAAAAGAATACGAATAACATCATAAATGACCAAAATGAATAATGATTACTGACGCACATATATCATTCTAGCTCCCAAGTGCACCAGAAGCCAGTCAAGTGCGTGGTCAGGTGTCTAGCGGGCAACAGAGAAGCGCTGCAACTGTAAACAGTCTTTTTCAGTTGTATCAAGCTGTTTCCAAGGTGACCAAAATTTATTGATTCCCAGTCATCATATATTATTATCATCATCATCATATATCATCATCATCATCACCATCACCATCATCCAATTTTATCATCGTCATCATCATATATTATCATCATCATCATATTATTATTATTGAAAAGTATACAAATAAAGCAAAAAGAAAAAAGTTAAGAAATCATTTTAGACTTTAATAAGAAACATTACGTCAGAAAATATTTTGTAACAGATGAGAATATGTGGACCGCGTAGCACTTATGAAATACAAGATATAGAAATATAGATAAGTTATAGTGCTTGGGAACGAGGTTATTCCGGGCGAAAGACCCTTGGAAATAAATTCGGAAAAATTAATTTCTGACCTTCCGACCTTGTAGTACCGATGCTCTACCAGCTGAGCTAGAGGTCAGACTGAGAGCAGTCCGGGGTGAAATAGATGTATGGTCACGGTATTTCTATATCTTGTATTTTGTAACATAGGAACGTTAGCTATCTCGTACCCAGAGCCTTCATTTCTTACTGCTTATGCTCGACATAACGATAAAGGGTCTGCATGTGCATGAGATTGGAACGTTAGCGAAACATTGACTTGCACAGACGCACATTTTATATTCCCACCAACATCGAACTGTCAACCTAAAACATTGTCTTTTTTCGTCTTAGATTGTAGATGGTTTGAAAAATCCCCCAGACATAGCTGTAGACGCAGTACAGGCAGCTTTAGAGGTAAGCAAAGCTTCGTGTGCATATTTTCAAACTTTATAGAATATTTTTAACCGTTTTCTTCTCCGGCATCCTACTTATGTGATTAACGAGGAATGCTGCACTGCGCTTGCTCGAAAAAATGGCGGATGCGAAAAGCGGACGCGCGAAATGATTCTGCTTATTATTTTTACTTTTCGACGTTCAAAAACGCATTAGCAAGGTTTTTTCTAGGAAGCTGTATTGTCGACGAAGGTTTTGGTGTTTTTTTAATACTAAAAAAAATCTTATTTTTGCGAAGATCCTTTTCCGTCAGCGGCTTTCCGTATTCACGCTCCGTGATTAGATAGTTTTTCAAGTATACCCTTCTTATGGGTTCATAGAAAAGACATTTAACAGTCACGCGAAATCAGGTCTGACAAAACCAAGTTTACGTTGTAGCCTATGGTAATAGGCTTACGTTAAATGATAAAGAACAACTTGTGTCTATTGCTATGACAACCTTTCATTTAGCTCAACCATGAATAAATTAACTTGATCGATAAGCTCGTGTGTGTGTGTTTTTTTCTTTCTTTTTATGACATATTCTACATATAGGCATTAGACAAAACAAACCCTAACAGTACATTTGTATGTAGCTTTGCATTTCTTTCTCTGGATGTCTAATTACCTCAATAAGCTAAAAATTACGATAAAAAAAGAAGTTAATTGGAGAAAAAACTATTAGTTTTTGTTTGTGCAATTATGTGCTTGGGTTTGAGCTTTATATTTTCAAAGCCTAAGAATTAAATTTTTGTTGTATTTGCTTTTCGAAAACTGTTAATTTTCAGCTATAGCGCTAGCCGATTTAAAACTATAGCCGATTTAAAACTATACCGCAGTCCGTGACATTCATAAATATCCCATTTTTTAACTCTCTAACAACCGATATTTCACGCATTCATTAATGATTTATAAAAATTGCTGCAATTTTCGACTTACGCTAGAAAAATCGTCACAAATCCTTTGAAAAAATTTCGGTTTTTTGTTTTCTATCCAATGCTACATAACGTGATAAACGACCCCAAACACAGACTAGAATTTTCTTTTTCCAAAACATCACGTTATCATTCAATTTTGAGTCGTCTAGTTTTCAATTCATTAGTTTTTGCCATAAAAACTTCAAATACAAAAACAGGAAATACATTTTTGAGCTTAAGTGTCGAATAACTTAGGACTAATAACATTTACTAGAATATTTCTCTTCAAATTTCATTTTTCCTACCTACCAGCTCATCTAGTCTTTCAAGAACTCGTCACATTGACTATTTTGGCAATTTAAAGAGTTTAACAGTCAGAGCTGCTTAATTATTTTCTTACTACAATGACGTTCTACGGGCTGCAACATTATAGCAACCCTGAAATCCATTATCAAAAAAAAACCCTTACTCGAATCATAATATTTGTGCGTTTTACCTTAAACTCACTTCATATCTACTTTATGAGAACCGGTGATTTTTCTCGCGTGTCCGCGTCATTCGTCTTTTTCTTTTCCTCATAATTACCAATTACATTAGTCACTAAATACACAGTTTGTATAATAAAGTTGGTCTCTGGCATATAAAAAATTTTTTTTCGAAGAGGAAACATGACTGAGCATTTTGGTTTTTGTATCTTTGTTACATGTTTGTGTTCGATATTCTTTAATAATTCTTACGGATTCTTTTTTTTTTCCTTCTTCTTCTTCTTCTTTTTTTTTTTTTTTTTTTTTTTTTCGTCACCACTAACTAAATTCCAATTTCCCCCCCCACATATATCGTATTACAAAACATACAATACTATTAATATAGCTAGTTTTAATCTATTTGCTATACTGACCCTTTACTCCGGTCTTTACGTTAGTCAAAGGAGAGACCATGAATTCAAACTGAATCATTTTAGTTACTCGGTCTTGACGTTTTTCATCTTCTTACCCTAGATTCTAAATTTTACTGTACAAAACATTTCGTAGGTCCACTACCTTGTCTAAAGCTTGAAATAATTACACTACGGCGGTCCCGCGCTTTTATTTTATCATATAGGCTCTTTTGCTTTGCGAATATTCTACAAAATAACTTCAAGGTAACTGAAAGAAGATAAGAAAAAATAATAGCACTTAATTTGTGACTTTACCTGTGTAAAACGATCTGTTATTGAAACGTCTACAGTGGTTCTCTTGTGAACCAATATAACACCATCTTTAGCAAGCCCAATAGTGAAAGCATATGTCGATATTTGGCTAATTTATTCACTCATCCAATTTAACTGTGGATCTGTCAACCCGTAGCCATGGGATAGCTCATTGCTTTGAGAATCAAAACAACTGTGGACCTAATTGCAATACTTCTCGATTAGCTTGACTTAAACCTCTCTATTAAATCTTTACACAGTCTTGCTGCTTTTTGGGGATTTAAATTCATTACGGTTTTTTCTCTCTTCCTAAAAAAAAAGTCGCTTTATCTCTTAAATTTTTATCTTATATCTCTTGTATTTTGAGCGTGATTTCAAGAGGAAGTCAGTTTAAAAGTTGTATGAATATGTGCAAAAATCAACTGATGCTCCAAAGACGTTCCGCGAAAACAATTTCTCGATAAGATATTCGAGATATTCTTGGAAGTATTTTTCTTTTACGTTTTTTATTCAAATTTTGTTTACAAATAGTGATGTATTCAACGTCTAGTATGACTTTCTCAAAGTCATGAGTTTCTCTCTGACAGCCGTATTTTTACGTAAGATATAATTATTTTAATAAGTTACAAATGAATGATCGAAAGAAAGATGGATTGAACGAATGTACAAATGAATCAATGCATGTCTAAATGAATGAATGGATGGACAAATTTATTCACTTTATATACGCATTCAGCCCATGCATATATTCATCCAGTCAATTGTTCATCCATCATTTATATTCGTCTTAATTAGTATGTTATGTGCGGCTTATAGATAGACTGACCACATTTTTATATGTTCATTTATTTATTCCATTCATTCATTCATCCATTCATTTATTCGTTCATTCGTTCGTTTGTTCGTTCGTTCGTTTGTTCATTCGTTCGTTCGTTTGTTTTTTCGTTGGCTCGTCCGTTGGTTCGTTGGTTCGTTCATTCATTCATTCATTCATCCATTCATTTATTCGTTCATTCGTTCGTTTGTTCGTTCGTTTGTTTGTTCATTCGTTCGTTCGTTCGTTTTTTCGATGGTTGGTTGGTTGGTTCGTATTCTTTCATTCATTGCTCATTTTGTTTCTTCATCCATCCATTTCTTTATCTGTTTGTTTAATTATCAACAATAAATCACTAATTTTGTTCTTTTCTTTTATTCATTTAATCATATTTACCAGCGAATTTGTTTAAGGCTTATGGTAGCGTTCGCTATCTTTTCTGTTTACTCGATTCTCTCTGCTTTTTACTGATCACCTCAGTAATAGTTAAGAGCGTTTGCCATCGAACTCCTACGCAGTAAACCTAAACCAGAAAACGATTCCCAAAACTTGACATTATCCTATCAATCCTGTACATCTTCATCATTTTCTTTGGCAGTTAAGTCCCTAACCTCGTGGTCAAGTATTCTTGAGGTTATTACAGCAAAACGATTGAAAACTAAAGCTATGAGACTAATATTGCTAAGTTACTAGTCTATTTCCACTAGAGATGGGTTATCAAAGTAGATAAAGTAGATTCCGTGCTATGACATAGGAGTTACCATGCTGTCCAATATAGATAATCTAATGTAAAAAAGTAATAATTCAAAAACACGTCTTAAAGCCCCCTTTACACCAGCGATTTTTGCTGCGATTTTTTTGCGATTTTGTCCATAATAAATAATGGTAAAAAATGTACTTTTTTCGGGATACCAAGATTTTCCTAGACGAATGTCTCTTTTGAAGGAAAAATATTTCATATTTCCGAAAATTGCCACACAAATCGCTGCACAAATCGCTGCACAAATCGCTGCACAAATCGCTGCACAAATCGCTGCACAAATCGCTGCACAAATCGCTGCACAAATCGCTGCACAAATCGCTGCACAAATCGCTGCACAAATCGCTGCACAAATCGCCAGTGTAAACGGGGCTTAAAAAGTGAAGAGTATAGGCTTTCTCTAGTTTGAAGTTAAGATACAACTGCGATAGACGTGATGGAAGCAACTGAAAAAAAGTTGTCTGCATTCGCATGTTTTACCAAAACTTAAAGCCAATGGACAACGCATTGATTGCCTCTTTGGTGATTTATGAATAAATAATTGTATTAGGACGAAAAATACTAGAAAAGTAGATGCAAGAGAATCGCGAATGGGATGGCACCCTTCTTAAAATTGTCTTGTATGCGAAAATAACTTGAAAATACTAAAGAAATTCCACAAATTCCATCGAGAAAAAGTGCGATTTCTTTTGTATTTCCACGTTAGCCTTGCAACCACGGTACTTTTGAAAAGGGTTCATTCTTGGCCCAAATGAATGGGAATATCATTGCTCGATAAATGGAAATTGAAAATTGTGATCTAGCTGATTCGGTCTAGTCGTTTAGGGATGTTTTGCCTTCAAACTTTACATCTTTTTAAAAAATCTTATATATTAAGGCCCCGTCCACACTATGCCGGATAAATTTGAATCCGAATTTTTATTTATTCGGTTCCATTTCGAAAATTCGTTTTCGGTGAAGAATTGTTCCGGATTCGCCCGGACTAGTGTGGACGGTAGGCCTAACGGAATAAATAAAAATTCGGATTCAAATTTATTCGGCATAGTGTGGACAGGGCCTAATATACTTGGTAACATTGAAATCCACATCTTATCCCATACAGTGTGTGCAACCATGTGACTCAAAATCTCTTGAGATATGAATAATCAATTAACAACCGCCATGTTGGTTGATCAAACAAGAAAAGCTAATGAGGAATGCTTTTTTTTGTCAACCAAGATGGCGGCAATGACGTAACATGCGCATGCTCTATTATGAAGAGCTTTTCCAAGCAATTTCACCTAAATCATGCCATAGATTATTTTTCTTTGGATTTTGAGGTTGATTGCCAAATGATTTACAGCTTCCAATGAAAACCTATTAGTAGTGACTTAACCTTTAACGCAATCAAAAAGTAAAAACAAAAAACAAAAACAAAAGACAAAAACAAAAACAAAACAAAAACAAGCAAATAAAAACCTTAAATTCCTAGTCAATGAATTAGAGCCGTGTAAAACGAGGATTGTTCAAGCTTGTTTTGATTTCAATAGGACTCATTAAAGTCGTGTTATTAATATATTAGTCATGAATTTTGGAAAATTAATTACTTGAATCGGACAGCAAACTAGCAATCGAGTGATTAGACGTACAGTACACAAGCTCTTTTGACATAATGTTTCTGATATTGGACTTGTCTTCGTGGGAAGTTCTTCAAGCAAACAAGAAATACAAAATGACCTTGATTTTAATTACCGATGAAACGTGTAGTCGTATAATTTCCCACCCACCTTCGAAAGTTTAACCTCTGATCAGGATCTTATTAAAAGTCTTTTAACATAAAAGTTTGTGTCCAATGAGGAAAAAAGACCATGAAATTTAATTACTGCAAACAGATGTTTTTCCAGCATCACTAACAGCAGTTTTATTCCTTGTACATAAATTTTACTTTCACTGAAAAATAACTACTAGTCTTGAATATAAACGACATCAAAATTGCTTCTTCCAAAATTGTAAGCACTAAATGGGCTTTCCTAAATTGCGTTGGAGTCCCTTTTCTAAGACTTTGACACATGAACTGCGAAAGCTTATTTGAAATACAAAATACATACGCACTATGAAAGGGAATTGAAGCTTCTTTCAATCAAAATGGCTTATATAGAAAATTGCCTTATTTGAATTGTATTATCTCACCCATATGTGCATTGAAAGGGCTTCTTTGAATCTTAAATATTCTGTATATAAAAGATTCTGGGCTGCATTGAAAGGGTTTCCTTTTGAATTACACTGGATAAGCTGTCCTGGAACATATTTTTAAAGTGAAACCTTCAACTGAATGGTATACATAAAATCTAGGCTGCTTTGAAAGGCCGTTTCCTTTGAAATTCACTGAATAAGCTTCCTTGAATTTTTTTTCATAAACCGACTTCAATACCTTTTGATTTACAACTAAAAAAATTCATTACATCGTGAACAAAGTTTAATTGATTTCTTTTTCTATGAATATGCTAACTATTGCTTCTTTAAAAGTAATTTTTTTAAACTCTAATTGTAACGTTTTTCATAACAGTAAATGGACAAGACATTTAATTTAACCCCTAAAAGAATTTTTTTCTATTTAAAAAAACTGTTGAGTATAACAAGACTAACGAAGTCCCGTCGTTTTTTTTTGTTTTTTTTTTTTTTTTTGTTTTTTTGAAAGAATAGGAGAATTTTGATTATTTTATGTTTAGATGCAAAACGCAAACAAAATAAGCAAACGAGATAAAATTAAAAATAAGAATAAAAAACGAAAGAAGTGTATAACATTTTTTCGATGTTTGCTTCTATTTTTAATTGTTTTCCTCAATCCTTTTATCACTAAAGTCTGTAGGTCTTTTGATTGAAACCCCATTGTGACGTCAATATATCTTCTATTCAATGGGTTTTACTGGAAATTCCCCCTGTTTTATATTCTACAGAGATAACTTGGTTTTAATTTCCAAAAGTGTGTTTTTATAGTTGTCACACCATGACTGCTAATAAACACGAGGGTGTATGTATTGGTTTTGCTATTTTTTACTACTTCATAAGTCTATTATAAGCCAAGTAGGCTATACGTTTTGTTTTTATTTTTTAGCGCTTTACCTCGTTGTCCATTTTGTGTTGACGCCGATCTTGCCCTCCTAGGTGCTCCTAAAAACATCTTTTCCTGGCGTATTTCAAGTAAAACGTCTTCCTTCGTTGTTCCTGTCGAGAAAGAAAGGGAAAATCAATAAGGAAAATATTCCAGACAACTCGTTAAATCCGACCTCACTGCTTTGATAAAACCATCACTTACTTCACAAATTCAAAATAATATTTAATACTACATTGCGGACGTACAAATCAAAACAAGTACTATACCCCAGCTTACTGTTTCAGCGATTCAATTCAAAATTTAACGATAAGCTCTCTTAGCCTCTTCACCAGCTATGTTTCTAATCTTTCCAAAAAAGTTCATTCCAGGTCTTTTTCGTTGTCTATATTTTGTGGTAAAAAACTGAACATCTATGGGGAAAAAACCCACACTTGTCTTCAGTCGTCGATCAATTTGTATTGTGCTAAAAACCTGAAGTACAACTACTTTGAATTGCAAATTTCCCCTCTATGAATATTGAAATAATCCCTTAATCTAACAACCTAAATAACTTGGGAACGGGCTTTGGATAGACAAATAATAATTTATTGTTATATGAATAGTTGGCGGTTCTGGTTGTCAGTCGTTAATTCGAGCCAACATCTCCAAGCCGTTTTTCCTGGTCTTTTCTGTTGACTTTCATCCAAGCTGTTTGATATGATTAATTAAAGGGAGTGTGACATTATCCCCTCCATCAAATAGCATGCATCGCCATATGAAAGGTACTAATCAAATGTTCTTTTTTGTCGTAAGAGTCGCCGATACGGTGATATTTATCGCATTTGATTTGAGTCTTACCGCGTTTAATAAGTCAATATGAGCTCTCACTTGTCGTTTTAGCAGTAATTTCCTTATCGATAGCTTTTGTGGTTGTAGTTTCTTAAAAAAAAACACAAAATTAGATCGGGTTTTTTTTCACCGAAACTTACTATTTATTGTTTTCCCGCTATTTCCTCTTGTTTGTTTTCCATATCATTGGCTTGCACGCGCGTCGTGATCCAAGAAAAAGCAACAAGGACATTTTGATGTTAATCTTTTATCGTAACACTAAATTCTGTCTAAGTTGTTATGGATATCTTGAAGTCTCGAACATGAAGTGTATTTTGACCCGCGATGTCAAAGCTTAACTGAAGTGAAGTAGATTTCTTTTATTACAAATTTCAGCTTGGCCTTTAATTGCCAGGGAGATTTTTTTGGCGGAAAAGGAGTTGCGTAACCTTAAATATTTATAAGCATAAGCTGGGTTTTTTTAGAAAGATTTTTGGCTGATTAATGACATATTTCATTGAAAATGAATAAGATTATTTACAAATTGGTTATGTATCTTATTTCGACCAGTTTTACCATTGAAAGTTTCGCGCCAAAGATTGCATAAACTTGCTGGCAATAATTCAAGGTTTTTTTGGCTGTGCAGTTTGCACAGAAAAGATCGACAATCTAATAATATGGATTCTACAATGTTTAGTGAAATAAGTTAGGTTGTTTTTGGGGTGGGGGGGGGGGGGAAGGGGGGGTGAGAAGTGACCATTCTATTTCCAATATTATGGCTGATGGTAAATGTGTTCATTTGTACAGGAAATGTTGTCTTTGATCAATACAGCGTTGGACCCCCTGATTGAAGCAATAATGATCGAGCTGGAGAACTTGATATACCGAATACATGCCGAGGACTTTACGAGGTATAATGAACGTAATATTTAAAAAAATATACGGAAAAAATGTAATAATGAACTAAATGTTATACCTATGGTAGGAAAATGAAACGTCTTTATGATTTTTATTTTTGCTTTTGAACTTCGGACAGTTAAAACTAGAAGCCATTCCGCCACCTTCCATACATCGGTTCACTGGTCAAACCGCACAAGCTAGATGAATAGACGGTAGACTATTTATTTATTTTTTACCTAGGGTTGTTTTAAATACCTACGAAGGTAATAAACCTGTGGCCCTCAAAGCATTAGAGGCTGCAAGGTATAGTTTTAAAATTTAAACCTTGAATCCTCGGTTCCCATCCTCGGTTGACTGAAATACTTTGTGTTTGACCAGTAAACCGATATAACGCAGGTGGTGAATTCTCACAGTGACAGTCTCGGAATCAAGGTTGGTGTAGAGGTAATACACTCGCCTCTCGTGTCTGGAGTTCGGATTCGATTCCTGAAATCAGTATCACATATGAGTAGAGTTTGTTAGTTCTCTCTCTTCTTATTCGAAGAGTTTAAGTTGGAAGAAGAATCCGAAAACAGCCTGGTTTGTCATATATTGGATCGATTAGACTCGGTCCAGACAATCTCAATCGTAGAAAAAATTCGTAACCAGAAATCGGAAAAAAAGGATTGTAGCCAATCAGAAGCCAATAATTCAATTGATAAAGACAACAGTTTGTTTGCACAAAACATAACTCCGACTATCGCCTTACTCGGGTCACAATACCCTCAATGAAATGAGTCACCAAGTGTCATTTGTTATCATCTTAGTTCATTGGTACTCAAAAAGCTTCACGAGCTTACCATGGGTTACTTTTGATTTCTTTTTTTCGCGCCCTGACTTAGCCTGCGTCCAGTCGGTATAATTTTCGAGAGAACGTAAGCTAGCTCTGACTTTGATGATCCTAAAGATTGTTTCAGAGTACAATAAAATGTATATGCGTTGGTTCTTCCGAAATTGAAAGAGAACTGACAACGAACACGCAGAGCATATTTGAAATTGCCCTATTTTACTATGACGTCACTGCTTGTTTATGTGGGGGATAGAATCGCCAAATCCAATAGAAAAATCAACAAAATTTGCTCCTAGCGAAACAGTTAAATCTAAAATGGCCTGGTTTTCAAATATAATATGTATTAATATGTACTAAAAAATATTCTGAGCGTTTGCTGGCTATTCTACTTCTCTTCGCGGATTGATACGGGTTTTAGAACAAGTTTCGGTGAATTTGCATTGATTTGACCCCCTCCGGCGACCATGATCCTTTGCGTTTAAACAATAGGTTGTTTTGATGTGACGTCATAGTGAAATAGGGCAATTAAAATTGATTGTTTTATAAAACGTTAAAACATAGAGGGTACAGTACAAAGGTTAAAGTCATTTGATACAATAACCATAACCCTTCCCACTTGGATCTCATTGTCTGGTGCGATTGATCGATCGACTATTTCTGTCAAAGTAGTTCCTGTCTTCCTGTGCTAAATATTTCATGACACTGAGTTGGTGTGTTCATTATATCTCTGTGCTCAATTTAAGTCATCCAAATGTCTCTAGTCAAAATAATCGCTGTTGGAACCAACGGACAAGACACGTACCAAAAAGTCAAGCCTTCGTTGAACTCCGACTTTGAAAATTTAAAGACTAAACCCGCATATCAAACTATAATATTTTTCATTAAAAAAAGGATAAGAGAGTTTATTTGAATTGGAAATTATTTTCAATCAAAGTAGTTGTTGATGTTTACGTTGTAGAATACTCTAACTAAAACATTCTAAATGATCTTATAAGTGATCTCGGATTCACAAAGAGCTGCACACAAAAAAATTAAACGATAAAATGCGAAATATATTATGGATGGAGTAATTCAGTCTACAAAATTAAACGATGATATATGATATGGCTGTATATACCTGTTTCAAAAAATTGCCGTAGCCAGAATAGATAGGAGATAAGCGATAGGTCATTCAAAGATTAAATGGAATGACTTGTGTTTCTTCTCATTCTCTTCAAGAACACGGAGGTTAGTGTTGAGATATTCAGTGTTGTTTGCAGTCGTCTACACCATTTTAAAAGGTCTGAATTATACGTGTTTAGTTGCATGCCCATAATTCCTTTCCGTCTCGCTATAACCTATCGCCTATAGTCCTATATAGGTAGTATCTATGCGTTCAAAATTCGACAGTGTGATCAGAAAGTGCCTAGTTTGTTAATTCGTACATCTATGACAACTGAAATTTTATGATAATATTTTTTTAAATAACTGCGTCAAAACTGCGCAACACACTTACCGACACAAGAACGTTAAATAATCTGTCGTCAGGATATCGCTAAAATTAAGCTTTAGGAGAAAACTGATATACATTCAATATTTTACCTCTTATAGCTTTATCTTCGTGCTTTGTAATCTTACACAACAGCTTTGGCGCGATAAAAACACACGAGCCAAACGACCAAGAAAACAACTTTTTTTTTCTTTGCGTATTTGGATACCACCTACGCTCTTCAGACATATACTTCATGTATGGCTCAGTTCATTGATTAACATCATAATCTCTACGGAAATGATCGTGGAGGATAACAAATTTTAAGTCATGAAGTAGCTACCCCAGAAAAATATTCGTTATAAGCAATAAAGAACAAGCGATCTGATTGGCTCTTATTCTAGAGTGTTCTAATGATCTGAAAAGCTCACTCAGTCTATACAAGGCCAAGAATGTTTATCAGTAGAGAAGCCAATAGCCTACTTCCGAGATATGTTTCGCTTGTCACGCACAAAGGTTTCAGTGTGAGGCTACGTGCTAAATGCTCAGTCATTCGTGACAGGCGGTAAAAATAAATTTAATTTAGCACGTAGCCTCATACTGAAACCTTTGTGCGTGACAAACGAAGCATATCTCAGAGGTGGGCTATTCTAAGAGGGGAAGCTAAACTATACAATTTAGTACTAGTCTTTGGCTCGAAATAAAAGGATTGTTTACTTCTCTGATTAAAAAAACTAAATTTCCTAGTTTGACGAAGGGTTGAATTTTCCTTGCGAGAATAATAATTTAGCAAATAAAAGCAACGACACCGAAAATCGATATCGGGAGCCGAGCATTCGAAAAAATCTAATATTTTGTCATAGAGGATCAAGTATTCATAGCTATTCATAGCTATCTATTAATTTAAGACATTGCGGTGTCTTAAGATTAACGCCCACATTCCTATACACCACGAAGTTGGTACTACGCAAACGTCTGCTGCCAGAGGTCTGCTGCATTACCGCATTATGTTTTGGCGAGTTTTGCGTGATCACGTGACGGCAGCCATATTGAATGGCAAAAACGATAAAATCGTCGAATATCGGGTGACTGACCTTTTTTGCGCCAGATTCACCCCCAGTAGCCTCGCACTCAAAAAAAAAAAAAGGTTTTATAGGCTATAAAGCATAAAAGTATAAAGGTTTTATACTAGTTAGAATCAAAATGACCATTTCAGTTCCCCAGAGAAACTCAGTGGATTCTATTTTTGTCACGACTACCGGCGCATGGTCTTGCAAACTCACCATTTTCTACAAACAGCACTGGACGCTTATCTTCTTTTTTTTTTTTTCTTTTTTTTTTCTTTTTTTTTTTTGCGGAAGGAAACAGAGAATACGTTATGAGTAAAATGAAAAGCTTGAACGAGAATTTAGGGAAAAGCATAAATGAAAAAAATATATGTTTTTTCCCCTTTTGAACGTTGTGCGATTCCGAGAAAACTTGCCTTATTTTTATATTTTATTTTTTTCTGTCCATTCAGTACTTCGTTGTCTAAATACAGCTCTAGGGTTCCGGATGCTCCTTGTTCGGCATATATTGAAGATATCGAGGCAAGTTATATAATTATAATTATAATAATGATAATAATAATAATAATAATAATTATTATTATTATTATTATTATTATTGTCATTATAATATTTCTGTCTGTCTGTCTGCCAACTTGTCTATTTGTCTGTCCTTTGTCTTTCTTTCCTTGTTTGCTTGTTCGTTGATTCATTCGTTCGTTCGTTATTGTTCTTTTTCTTTTTCGTCTTCTTTATCTCTTTCGTTTTTCTTCTTCGTCTTTCTTTAAGTTTGCTTTTTGAAAAGGCCAATGAACAAGGCATAAAAACAGTGCCTAATTCTTGAGTCTCTCCACAGGACTTTATTCTTAGTGTTCAGAAGAATCACATGTCGATGTTTGAATGCCACGAGCTACTGATAACCAGGTTAGTCGAACTAACATTCTTGTAATAGGACAAAGATGAAGAAACACTCTGCGCATGCCCGAGAATTCGGTGAAAAGATGACGGACGATCACTTATTGTGTTTATGTAACCGAAAAGGCAAAAAAAAAAACACTTTTGCTTGACTTTAGCACAATTGAATATTCATGGATCAGCTCCCACAAGCTTAAAAATTTAGAAAGTTAGGTAGGATTAGAATTTAAAATTCTGATCGCGGAAAATTGATTATAAATGATTTCTATTGTTTACTGTCCTTTGAAAATAAAAGAAATCCCGTATTTTAGTGATTATTTATTCTTTTCCATGCCATCAGACTAGAACCCGTTGCCAGTCGGGTCTTGGAATTATTTGTACGTCACACAAGCCTTTTGAGGGGCATTGGAGAAGGAGGGAAACTCAAACTAGCGGCTGATATGGCTCAGGTATTACTATGTCTTATTGCCAAGGGCATTGTCAGCAATTCTACTTATGGGCTTCCTGTGGAATACCCAAGCTATAATTTGTCTTTAGCCAGGTCACAAACCATCGCCATCTGGCTATAAAGAGCGCACCGTTTGATTCGATTGCAATTCCTTTGAGTTGAGAAATCGTCAAAATCAAAAACTGCCGGTCACGTAATCCTTGGCCGAAAGTTTGTCGGCATCATGAGAGAAATGTTTGTCTTTCATAAAGTAAGTCTTTTGTGTTGTTTTCATCTTTTCAGATTGAATTCGCTGTTGGACCGTTCTGTCGTAAAGTGTCTGACTTGGGCAAACCGTACAAACTTCTACGTTCTTTCAGGTAATTTTTGCTCTGCGTGACAGATGCGTGACGTGTGCGTGACATAAAATGATCGCGATCCCCCCCCTCCCCCCCCCCCCCCCATCTCTATGGTTCCTACTTGCTACTAGTGGCTCAATCCACTGAGAGAATAAAATATCTTTTTTCCTCTTAATTTCTTTCCCCTCGCTTTATTAGCTATTCTATTTCGTTTCATTTATGACTCTCTCACTCCTTTGATTTTGATTTTTTTTCCTTTGTCTTTTCTTTCATCTAACGAGGTATCATTTTATTCGTATTCCAGGCCATTATTATTCCAGACATCTCAGGATATCGTAGATAACCCGGCACTAGGCGAAAGTCTACCTTATAGTCTCGTACTGCAGTATTTGTTCTCTAGAGCACCGAGCGAACTCAAATCACCCTTCGAGGTAAACACCCTAATTAATGCCCGGGGAGGACTCTCTTGAAAAGTGGGTAGGGGGGTTCGACGGACGGTTTTGAAAATGACCCTAAAAGGTACACATCAATTAACTGAGATGCTGATTTCAGACCCTAAAAGGTACGACCATATTTAAAATGACAACGTTTTCAACCATTATATTCTTATATGATGTTTGATATTCTTAAAAAAGTCAGCCGGAGACTCTAAAAGGTACGCGAGGCCTCATTTTGGACCCTAAAAGGTCCGTCGAGCCCCCCTACCCACTTTTCAAGAGAGTTCCCCCCCCCCCCCCCCCCCCCCCCCGGAGAATTAATCATAATCACCTTACATTATTTGTACCACGGTGTTATCCAAGCTTTTCGAACCACAACTTCATGTATCTTATTCGTACCGCGTATAAATACTGAATACAACATAGAAGTTACTTTTTAAGCGCGGAGAGGAACTGAAGCAGAACTGATTTGAGTTCTTGGTTGTATTTTCATTGCAATTGGTGATTAATGTAAAGTGCTGTGTTCCTTTCAGTATTCACCATTTTCCGATACATCGATTCACTGGTCAATCACAAAGCATTCAGTCGAGGTTGCATGTTTCAAATTTGAATAATCCTTTGAAATCACCTTGGCGCCTCGCTTGAGCGGTTCGTGTGAACCAATGTATGGAAAATGGTGAAGTGCGTTAGCGCGAGTTCTGTTAGTCGCGTCTCCGGCTCTTGTACCAATAATGCTACTTGGACTATATTCCAGTACGAATGAGTAATACGAAAATGGGGATGGTTTTGTTTTGCGTTTTAGGTAGCAGGATGGACCACTAATTATTTCTGTCAGTGGCTAGACGAACATCCGTCGGAGGACGAACGACTGGCTCTCATAAGGTAACAATTGGCGTGCTTTTTTATTGTACAAGTCTATTTACCGGGTTACCTGTGGTAAACCGGTCATAAAATGTCTGGGTTTTTTTTTTCCTTTCAAGCTTGCGCGCGTCTTGTCGCTGATAAACTGATAAACTTTTTCCAGCTTCGTCTCCCAAAATAATCATCCCGATTTTGAAATAATTGTTAGCTGCCAAATAGCACTGTTCCAACAAGACAGTCAGCTCAATCCCGATACAAGTGACATATGATAAAATGAACTAAGAAAATATCGCAACTATACTGACAGCATCGGATCAAAAAAAATTGTATTGCAAGACATTTATCAGGGTGCGCCGCTGTTTTGCTATAAATTTCTCTGTGGCTCGTTCGCTAAAATGTATTTCTTATCGATGACTTTATCTAAAGTGGGTTCTCTTGGTTCTCTGTACCATTACGCCTTTCAACTTGACCTTTTTCTTATCATAGTGATTTATTGAATACATATCTATATTTTTTTGCAGAGGAACTTTAGAAGCTTATGTTAATTCCGTAAGGTCACGTGGCGAAAAAGAATATGCACCAATCTATCCCATCATGCTTCAGATTCTTCAATTAGGAAGCAAACCTTGAACTGCTATCGATATTAGGTTCACAAGGGTAAAATTTCACAAGTGGAAGGGCAATTGCCCGAGTTAAGTCTAAGTATGGGAAAGGAATATTTCTTAATTATTATATTAATATTATATTAATGATTATTGTAAGAATGAGCGAAGCTTATTGGAATATTCTTATGGAAAAGGATGTAAATAAGGAATGTATTTATGACTTAGTTGTAATACACCAAATCCACTACTTTCCCATTTTAGACCACGTGTCATTCCCTAAGGTATCGTTTCTTTGTTTATCGGTTGCGCGTGAGAAGACACATAATTATGGATACGACTTATACAAAAAATCTTATTCTCGAGAGAATGACACGTGGTTTGAAATGGGTAAAACATTACGCCCAAATGGATGAAGTCCGTTTGTAATCAAACTCAGCTCAGTAAGGCTCAAAGGGTTTATTTTAAATGATAAAATAAATAAAGGAAAGGTAATGGCTAATATTGTGTATTTGATTTCAATACTGCGCGCAGCATTTCTAGAAGGATGACGTACGTCCTTTAATTACTCTATTCGGCTTCCGTATCAGTATTCGGTTTTAAGAGAACTCAAAAAAAGGTAATGAGATCGTGAGGACTCGAATAAGGTCCCTTTTGCGAATTTTCTTAGTCTAACAACATTTTCGCGACGTTAATTTTGCTTTTGAAGGTCGCATATTTTACGCGGAAAAAAATTATATCTTGAGTCACTTTCAATATTTGATTTCAAACACAGGCATTCTTTGAAGAGAATCACTTTATGAAAATTCGAAGGTTCGAGTTATGACATTCTTTCCTGCCTTACTATTGGGATACCTGTGTATAACCACATCTGCTGTCCAGTGTGATAGTGGGCTCCGATATGAGAATCAAAATGGCCGCCAAATGAAGTGAGATTTTTTAAGACGTTGATTAAATGTAATTTTGTGCTATAAAATGGGTAGTAGTGAATCTACGAGAAAAGTAACTCTTGAAAAAGATACAGACGGAGATAGCTCTGGTATTATAAAGGTTAGTTTATTGAGAATTCCTTTCTTAACAGTGGTTTTCTTACCACTTCAATTCTAGACCTGCATGCAGGTTTACTTTGGTATAATCTGAAGATATTTTCTTAAGAGACATTCAATCCATGCTTTTTGCTTTTCGTTTTACTTGGTCTTTAGGTTTCTGAGCGAGTGGTTCAAAGATTAAGAGGGAAAAAGGATCTTCCATTGAATTTATCAGAGGAGGTGACTCCAGGTACGAAAAGATTCATAAAGTTACATGCACATAAGGTTAAACATTGAAAGAAATTGTGCGCTTCAGTGTTTATCAATTTAATTTGACGAGGGGGTCCTGACTGGAAAACTAAAGCAAGACTAGTAATAGGATGACCCACCCCTCCCCTATCTAAAGCTGCAGTGGAGAAGGTCTGAAAGGAATAAATTTTAGTTCTGTCTTTTTTCATTGTACATCCTAGGGGTAGTATGGTGTAATGTCAATCCCAACATAAATGATGAGCTATGAATACTTCCTGGAACTATGCATTATATTTCACCAGAATGTACAGTGTACTGCATCCTCTATGTCAAAAAGGGAGGGAGAGGGTGTTACAATGTGTTGATTGTCATGGTTCTATCAGTTATATTTGATTAATAATTAACACTCAATTTATCATAATTTTAAATGATTAGAAGAGATAAATAAGCTATGGAAGGAATTACAACACGAGAAAACTCATCTCGAAATTCAGAAAAAGAGATTAGAAGACCTATTACAGAGAGCTTTTGAAGAGGTAAGATCAGCAACTATTCTAAAAAATAAAAAAGGCCTACATTTGAGCACTGCAATATTAGTACCTAATTTTGCTCTTTTCGATAGGTGATCATTTTTCATTCCCCAGAGATCACCTAACACACAACATGCTAAAGTATGAATGTATTTAATGTATTTGACTACTTCTATGCACTGGCTTTTGGGCATAAAAGGAGCTCTTACATGCCACATTTGTAAAAAAAAACAGCCAGCTCCTCATCTAAATATGGTTAATGCATAAAAGCCCTTGCATAAAAGGATGTGGATACATTAAATGTGGTCATACTTTAAATTGCTTGTTGTGCTGTAAATGCACATAGAAACAGAATGTTATGCAGTTAGAAGTTTAAATTTTTCAAACTCAAATGAAATTAGAAAATGTTCTCAGTCCAAAATCAAGCAAAAATGAAAATAAAACCTCAGTGTGTTAGCTACTGTTACAGAATATCTTTTTTTTTTCAGGGGAGAGGTCAATCCTTGCTTAATGATTCAAGTGAAAGTGTAGATGTTGCAGAGGTTCAAAAACTGAAGGATGACATGGTTGTCAGAGAAAATGAATTACTAAACGAAATAGAGACACTAAAACAAAAGGTACCCTGTAATAAGAAAGTTAGTTTAAGTTTAAAAAGATACCTTTTTCTATGCTATGGAGGGATTTATAAGTTTTAAGTGACACTAAAGATCTGAAGAATACATATTGTAGTTCCTTTGTTATGGTTCTCCATAGGGAAAGTATGGCTGTGTAATTCTAATTTAAGGATACACGGAACACAATCGGGTCGGGTTTTTTGAACGCTCATAGCACATTTAGTTTATATAAATTTCCCCATAAAGTATACATTTCCTAACATGTTAAAGTTCAAATATTGCATATTCGATTTTACTTTTGGACAAAAATAATTCATTTTGGATTAATTAGGCATTGATTGCAAACTCTATGGTTCGACGCAAGATGTTTGTTCTCCCTCTGGTTAGCGTAAACAGATCAAATTTTTTTTGCATCTTATTACACAGTATGTTGTTCTACCAAAGTGTGTCTGCGTTTTTTCTTTTAGCGCGTCTTTAATCTTTTATTCAATTCCAAAGTTATAACTACATGTTTTTAAGGGCATTCTTGAGAAAATGGCAAATATCTGACAAAAGAAAAGGAAAATGAAAAAACGCAGACATATTTTTAAACTTGAGCATAGTAGGAATCCACATGCCAAGTTTCACGGTAATTGATCAAAAACCTGAGGGAGAATAAACCTCCTGAAAATGTGTATTTTACCAAAAACTACCTTTAAGAAAAACACAAGTTTAGTTTAATGGGATTATAAGTTTATTTACTCAATGTTGACAAGTTTCTGCACAGTACGCCAATGAGCGTAGAGTATATTAACTTAATTTTTATATAAAATTAAAGATTTTACTTTTATATTTGATATAGCATGGTTTCAAGAAAAAAAATTTTTTTGGACAAAAATTGTGTTCCGTGTATCCTTAACCGAATTATATTGATTTTATTCTTGAAATATAAAAAAACTATACATGCACTGGAATATAATCCATGTAAGACTGAAGTATTATTTTTGATATTTTTTAGAATGCTCATATTGATGCAGTTTCTGATGAACAATATAATGCTGCATTTGAGGAAATTAAAGACAAATTTAGGTAAAATCATTGCACTTACTTAACAAATGCTCCACATATCAACTGAAATCTCTGTAGAGGTATTTTAAAGTATTTAAGAAAAGGAATAACAAGAGTTTCATGCTTTCTCTCATAAAAATGGCTCTTTTATTGTAACGTGGAAATGGGGCAACCTAAATATAGGTTGATTTTTTATATAACTAATTCAGTCTAAATTTTTGCAAAAACTGAAGGATGGAAGAATTATTATGACTGGGTGTAGTTATCTCTCTCCCTGTTAGGAATATAAAGGAAGCCTCAAAAAGATAGACACCCTATATAGTATATATTATAGTAATGCTGAAAAATAAGATATCTTAGGGGGAGGGGGAGAAGGTTTGTGGGAGTCCCCTCCCCCAAAAAACAAATTCTCAGGGAACAGGAGAGAACCAAAGCAAGTGCTACACAATGTTATTCTTTGAATGGAAGAGATTGATGCAATATTGACCATATACAGCTTTTTTTACCTCTTTACTTTAGACAAATTGAAAGACCAAAAGTTTGTCAAAGTATTCAACAACTAGCATTAGATTGCTACCAGGACAATCCCAAGCAAACACTACGATGCTCTCAATATGTTAAAGACTTTGAGAAGTGTGTGCAGCAGTCAAGACTTGTAAGTTTAAAAATAAAGTGGCTTTAAATATTATTTTTAAATTTTACTTATTTTATCGTTGTAATTCAAAATTCCAATTCTCTATTTATTTTTTTTTTTTTTTTTCGTGTTTCAGGAAAATCTTCAAGACATAAAATCCTAGTCAAAAGATAATCTCTTTGAATACTCCTTGAATCGCTCAAAAAAGAAGAAAAGAAAAACACTAACAGAATTTCGTTGTGTGGAGTTGAGCTGTTCGGTGCAGATGTTGAAGAAAGGATTTCATGTTTTCTGTATTTCTAGATCCTTGTATTTTGTTGAATATATCAAAAGACAGCCGAAATAAAAGTTTTATGCCTTAAAAGTGTTGGTCTATCTTTAATACTTTTGTCCTTTTAATTCTACATTTGATGTTACTTATTCGTTCAAAAACTCGTGCGTTCATTTGCTCGTTCTTTTGTTTTCATTCATTTTTTTTCTTATCTATTTAATTTTTTCTATTGATTTTCGTCATTAAAGCAAGTTTTATTGTTGCTTATTTTAGCTCTAATTGAGAGCACCTTTTTGTTTGAATTCGTTATTCTAGTTACAAGTTAAAAATTTTTTTTAAATACTTCGGACACTGCCTACACGGAACCGGAAATAAGGACAATCAGCTTTTACGGTAACACATTTACTTCCGTTTCCAGAAAAAGTTATTTCGACGCGCGTGCGCCCATACTTTCCCGCCAAAACCCGAGTGACTTTAAAATTTGAGTGCAACTACAACATGAACTAAAGCGACAAAGAAGCGAGAAAATGGTCGATAAAATTATGCTTGTTAATGTTAAACATTAACAAAATCTATACCGTCCTTTTTTGTATAAAGTTTGAAGCGTAGGATACACTATAGGTAAGCTAAAAAATAGTTAATTCCAGGTTAAATTTTCAAGTTTACATGAGATAAAGTAGAAGTTAGTGTGAAGTTAGTTGAACACATTCGTGTTGTTTATCGCAATGTAAAAGCGATAAAAAGTATGCCTACTTCAATGTTTTGCACTGTTTCGAGTAAAAATGTAAAGTAAAAAAGGAAAATTTTCGATCTTTTTAATTGCAAAGCCTGCTTTTTTGCTATTTTTGAAATAGAACTTCGCGAAGATTCGTTTTGTCAAAATTGACCTTTAAGCTTTAATTTCCGAGAACTCTTTATTCTAGGAGTATATAAGCTTATTTATGAAGAATATCATTGACTTTGCTTACGTTTTTGATTGTGCAAGTGCTCATAGTTTCGGGATCTTCTATTTCTTATTTTATCGCAGCCTTTTTCTAAAACCATGAGCTGGCATTTTAGCCCCTTCTCACAAGAACAGAAAAAACAGCATCGTTTATTGGACGATATCTTGTTTGATGATCAGGACAAAAACAAGAAAGCCAACCAAGTAAAGGTGTAAGTAGAAGCAAGGCAATGATCAATACTTAAAGAACACCACTAGGAAACTCATTATCTGTAAATTTAAATAGATTAAGCTCGAATTTTTCCTAAGCTCAATAAATTTTGTTTCGTTATTATTTTGTTTGTCAAACATAATAACCAGTTTTAGCTACCGCACTTAGGTCAGGTCGACCTAATTTGTAATGATGCAACATCATAACTTCGTGAAAAAGCATTAGAGAACGACGGGCATTTAGAGCTGGTCATCATATTGTAGAACTTATGCCGACAACTACAAAATAAAAAACAGCAGGTGCTGTCTTTCTTGGCCCATTGACTGGTCCAGATTTTCCTTTATTTTTTCCAGGCACCCATTTAGAGTATCAAGTGCACCTCGTCTTCCTCCAGCACCGCCAGACTTCGAGGACTTATTCTCGCAGATCTCCCAAAAAGACATTACATCGACTCAAGCTTTCCGAGAAAATCTCTCACAATTTGGAAAAAAGGACTACATAAATACCCAAAATTCAAGAGCTGAAATAAGAGGGTTGGCAACAAGACATCATGAGACCCCTACCTTGAATTATCCAGAGAGCGACCGGCTTTTTCATAGTCCTCCCAGGATTGATTTAGATATTGACGATGATGAAGAAGAATATTTATACCCAGAGGACTCGCCTGAGCTGTTTACACCCGAGCTGTTTTCCGATAGTTATAACATCCAAGAACAACGGAAAAAGCCTAATGACGAATTTCCAAGTATAGACACTCTTTTTTGTTTTTGCTTCTTGTGTGTGTTTTCTTCTTCTTCTTCTTCTTCTTCTTCTTCTTCTTCTTTTTTCTTACTGATTATAAGTTTGGATTATTTTTCGTTTTTTTTTTCTGTTGTTGTTGTTGTTGTTGTTGTTGTTGTTGTTGCAGTTGTTGTTGTTTTTTTTGTTTTTGTTTTTGTTTTTGTTTTGTTTTTGTTTTTGGCATAAGTAGTTTTATGGTACGGCATTTCAACACGAGTATTTCAATGCGCTTTTTATATCATGATCATTGAAAGATTTTTTCATTTGTCAGGGTCTACAAATGCTAATAATAGGGGACTAGCACTTCCTTCTCAAAAATTCTATGATGATTCATTCAGAACACCAAACCCTCTGTTCATCCCTGGTAAGCAAATACTGTATCGATATAAAATAGAGAAGACAGTACTATATGGCAACCTATAAATACCTGCTAACTTTATGAAATTTGAATGTGTAATACGTAGCAAAAACACCAAGTTATGCAGATCGAGATGGGAGAGAAAAACTACGGTCCACAGTAGAAATACGTATCCTTTGGTGATGTTTAGTTATTTGGATATTCAATTATTAATGCACTTTACGTCAAGTTTTAGCTATTAATAATCTTAGAAAATCGCGCGAATTTTCTTTAATGAGCTTCAGCTGAACAATTTCGATCGGTTTTCAGTCAATTTCCGTACTTTAACATTGTCCAGTCACGGGTGTTCGATGAGGTAAGTGCTCAGCAAATCATGCGTTAGTCAAGCGCATTTGTTGATTTTTTAAATTTTCATTCTGCATTTTAAAGAAATCTTCAATTTAAAACTTTATTTCTAGTTATTTTCTTTCCATCGTGTTACACATTGAGCTTCCCCCTTTTCTGGGTGGCTAATATAAAGCCGCGCGTGTTTACTTGGAATTGCAATTTATGGCTACTTCCACAGGTATTTTACTCCGACAAACCATTAGTGATCTGCGCTCCAACTGGAGCAGGAAAGACAGTAATATTTGAGCTTGCTATTATCCGGCTTCTGATGACCGTAGGTGCAACAATATCAAACACCAAGATAGTATACAGTAAGTAGTCATTTTAGGCTCATTGTTTTTGATACGACACACACCCCAACTTATCAAGGAACGATTATTTTTAATAGTTTGCCTTTTTTGTTCTATCATAGTGGCGCCCATGAAAGCACTCTGCAGTGAGAGGTGTAACGACTGGTCTTCCAAATTTGGTTCTCTTGGCTTGAAGTGCAGGGAAGTAACAGGCGACAGTGAACTGGACGACTACTTTGAGTTACAGGACACCCATATTGTCACCACAACACCTGTAAGAAAGGATGTTCTTTCATCTGATTATCTTTCTTTCTTTACTATGATTTTCATGATGTGCAAGCCAGAGAAACCCGCGTCACTCAAATTCTCTAGCTCAATTTTTTTCAGGCATTGTCAAATTTTTCATGAACGTCACTCCTTCCGCAGGAAAAGTGGGACAGTATGACAAGAAAGTGGAAGGATAACAAGTCGTTGGTTCAGAGCGTTCGTCTTTTTCTCGTCGATGAGGTAACAATTACTGCAATGCTATTTTTATGGAACGGAACTAATTTTCGTAGCAGTGATATCAGCACCGACCGACATTTTTGATACTTATTTAAGGTGCACACGTTAAACGACGGTAATCGTGGTGCAACTGTTGAAGCAGTCATAAGCCGCATGAAGACAGTTCACACAGCTCTTTCCCGAGGAGCGGGCAAGCGGGAAATCAATCGAGATACAAACATGCGTTTAATAGCTGTCTCTGCTACCATTCCAAATGTGGAAGATGTAAGTACGCTCAATCCTCACTCAAGAATCAGTTAAGAGGCGTCGACTTTTTTATATATTTCCGTATTTTTTTTATCATATTGATGTTATTTTGTTATGTTTTAGGTTGCAGCGTGGATCGGAGGAACAGAGAACCCTGCATCAAGCTACAGGTGCGTGCCATTTCTGATTCTTAGGTGTAAAAACCGAGCAATACAGTTTGCAAAACCTTTCTAGCTTCGCAACGTAATGCTCTAAACAGGTTGCAAACGCTAGAACTGTACTGCGCGTAACATCTCTTTAAATGGAGTTCCATTAAATAGTCAAATACTGCTCCTTGCGAACTGAAATTCTATTATCTCCAATACATTGCACAATATACATGTATTTTTTCTCGTAGCATGGATGATTCTTATCGACCAGTAAAACTAAGAAAAGTCGTTCTTGGTTTTCCAATGCACTCAAATATGTCTGAATTCAAGTTCGACTTGTCTTTAAACTACAAGCTGAGTGGCGTCATACAAACTTATTCTGATCGGAAACCAACACTTGTGGTAAGAACTTGCCTTTATACTCTTGATTAAGATAAAACCCGTGATAAAGATTTGGACACTTTCATGCTCGTCCTTTAATTTGTTTTTCTTAATAGTTCTGTTCAACACGAAAAAGCACCCAACAAGCTGCAAACACTCTAACAAAAGACGCAAGGTTTATCGTTAATTCTCAACATCGTCAAAGGTACCATAAACTGAACATCAGATTCTACCTTCATGTTGAGCTTTAAACACACATTTTGATAATTTTATTTACGGTGAAGCTTTTTTCTCATTAGGTTAACACAAATTGCAAATTCATTGCACGACTCAAAACTTAGAGGTGAGAACATATAGTCATCTGCTATACGCTCTACATATATGCTGCATGCCAGGCCATTTTTAATAAAAATGGGCGTAGAAAGGAAGTAAAAAGGTTGTTTTCTTGCTTTCTATGAGTCAAACTCCAAAGCTTATCAATATAGAAAATACTCCAGAAATTTTGTCATCTCTCTTTTCTTACCTTATAGAACTCGTGATATGTGGAGTTGGATACCACCACGCAGGACTTGACAGCACAGATCGTAAAAGCATCGAGAATGCGTTTTTAAAAGGCGAACTTCCTGTACTCTGTAAGAAACACAAAAAGTATAAGACCCTATTTCTTTTGTATCAGGGTTAAGTAGAAATAATAAAGTGCTTCATAATTTTATGCTATTATTTCTTTTCAGTTGCAACAAGCACTCTAGCAGTTGGGGTATGAATTTCAGTTTGTATATAAAAACTCATATTCTCATTTGCTTCGATTGATTTGAAATCCAAACCTAACAGCGCCTTATCACTTTATTCAGGTGAATCTGCCTGCACACCTTGTAATCATCAAGTCGACTCACTGTTATCAAATAGGTGTTTACACAGAGTATTCTGAAACACAAGTTCTACAAATGATCGGAAGAGCTGGACGACCTCAGGTATTATACCAGATGTCTATTTAGCATAACGGATACTACCGAAACATCCCGGTATATTAGGGAACAGAAGGCTTCGAAATCATGGCATGCACATGCTTCACCATGAAGCTTAAAACATACACTTATTGAAAAGAGGGAGTAATAACCCTTTTATACTTATTTCATATACCTCCCCTTCAGTCCCGGTACTTTGGGCATGCATTGGGCTTGTATCCGGCTTTGACCCTCTTAACTTTGTGTTGTATCTTCGTTATTAGTTTGATACCTCAGCAACAGCAGTTATTATGACAACGACTGCTAGCAAGGTAAGTTGAATTAGTCATGCCATTGGGATGTTCCTTTACCTTGGAGTGCGCAAGAGTGGAATAAAGTCAAAATAATAATCAACGCTTGTACTTCATTTATAAGGAAAATATTTTTTTTCTTTCGTCCTTCTTCTCAAGGAAAAGTGGAGTTCTCTTTTACAAGGAACACAAAACATAGAAAGCAGGTAATTAGCCTTTTATTTAATAACTTCCCGTGGTAAAACTAGTACCTTAGGCTGTTTGGCTTAATATGACTTTTAATATTTCCTTTCCATGTGTTTTAGCTTGCATCATCATCTTATAGAACATCTTAACGCCGAAATTGTTCTCCATACTATTTCGGACGTATCAATTGCTCTGGAATGGTTGAAGTCAACTTTCCTATTCATTAGAATACAAAAGAACCCAACTCATTACGGTAGGACAATATTTTATGATATTTGAATGAACGTTGACCAGTGTACTATTAACTATGGTGCGGATGTGTGGATGGGAGAGGTGGAGGGACGGGAAGAATGCATGCATGGGTGCAGGGTCAGTATGAAGTATGAACAAGTGATATAGTATACTTTTCCATATGCAGGCATACCTGCTGGTCTCAGCAAAGAAGCGCTTGAACAAAAACTACAAGGTTTGTCGTGTCGTCCTGGCTTCCGCAGTGATTTTCTTTGTTTCACGAACACGAATTATAAATCAGTAAAAATGCTTTTGATGTGTTTGTGCAGAATTGTGCATCCAGAATCTCAACACACTTGAGAAAGCCACTCTTATCAAGATGGACGATGGATTTGACTTAAAACCTGGAGGTATATCCACTTATTAGCAACTGGGCACAAAATCTATCCTTAAACCAAGCCGTTGTGCCAATTTGGGACATAAATAGAAAGAACCCCACGATATTAGAAAAAGGATGGAGATTTGACTCGTGATTTAGAATATGAGAGAAATGGCATAACCAAATAATTAAATTGATTTTGTTGGGATTTTTAGGGTAAATGTGCGGATTTAATAATATAGCCGGACTAAGTTTAAATGCTAACAATTTTATGTTTAACAACAATCAAACTGCAGATCGTTTTTCTTAATTCCCAGAACCCGGTTGTTTAATGGCACGCTACTGTATTGCTTTCGATTCGATTAAACAGTTTCTAGACATTGAGGGTTCCGAATGTTTAGCAGATATGGTAAGTTTAAAATTCCCATGCATACAATAGAATGATGATTCCAATATTAATTCAAATACTGAAATGTCCTTCTTCGATGTATAGGTAACTCTGGTGTCAAAGTGTAAAGAGTTTTCAGATGTGAAACTAAGAGTCAACGAGAAACGAATACTCAATGGTTTGAATAAAGACAAAAACAAGTTGACTATAAGGTAATCACCGGGGCTAAAAAATAATTGCCACACCCAAATAGGTCTAACTTGTACCTTGTTGTAATTCATTCATCAGGTTTCCAGTCAATGGAAAGATCAAATCGACAGATCAAAAAGTCAGCTGGTAAAAAAATTGTACAGTCTAATATGCTGATGTAATATAGCTTTATAATTATTTATATAAGTATTTTACTGTTTCAGTCTAATCCAAGCAACATTAGGATGCTTATCAATATCTGAATTCTCTTTGAATCAGGATGTAACGGTAAATACACTGTCCTTTATTGCGTTCCGTATTCGTTACCGGGAACTTATTCAACATGAAGCAATTATGGTTTTTTTGTTGCCTTTTGCAGAAAATCTTCAGATGTGGACAAAGAGTAACACGTTGTAAGTTGCGAGATGTGCATTGCATTATGTTGTTGTTGTTTTTTTTAACTTGCTATAATAGTTGTCATTGCTGCTGTTGTTGCAGTTTAGCTATGCTGCTGTTGTTTTCATTGCTGTATTAGTCATGGTTATGCTTGTTGTTGCTACCGCAGTTATCGTTGTTGTCGCTTTCATGAAATTGTCTTGATATTATCTTATATTTAGCTTTCAACATCTTGATAATTACTTTAATACCCAGGCTTGGTAGAGCTTTCAATGCTTCACAACAAATTCAAGTCACTTCTAAATGCAATTATCTTCGCGAAATGCATGAAAGCAAGGTATGGCTTATCACTTCTCAAACACATAATTAAAGGTAGATTCAGCAAACAAAAACTATTGTGCTTTGTTTGCAGGTTATGGGAGAATTCCAAATACATATCAAAGCAGATTGAGAAAGTTGGTATGAAATATATGCAGCATTTTTGGCTAAAATGTCTGTTTTTGATCCTAAATTAAATACAGCCACACCCTAACCTTAAATCCTGAACCCCAACCTCTAACCACTAACCCTAATATTGCAAAGTCTTTGTTTTTTGAAAGGAACCACATTGTCAACCATGCTGGTGAATGCAGGTCTAACATCATTTAAGAAAATCGAAGAAACGAACCCACGTGAGATAGAATTGGTTGGTCAAAACAAATGTTTTCGTTAACTTAATGTCGTACATTGTACTACTTTTAATGTAGCCAATTAGAAACATTGTTAGTATAGTAGCATGCACTGCAGGCATTTCTCGTGGTTTCCGAGGGAGATAAGACTTTATTTTGCTAAATATGTATTCTACTTGTTATAGATTGTCAATCGTCATCCACCCTTCGGCAGCCAGGTAATTCATTCAATGCAAGACATTCGTCATTGTTGTTCGAGATTGTTGGTTTTGTTATTGTTGTTGACGTCGTCATCGTCGACTTTGTTGTCGTTCAAGCCTGATCTTTTACAATTATAGATTAGAGAAGCTGCTATGTCATACCCGAAGTATGAAGTGTCTGTGGAGCAGGTAAATAAAGTAGATGCATGCATGTAAACGCTTAAAGGATAAGGGGTTGCAGCGTGATGTAATATATGTGCTATTATGTCACCAGAAAGGACGCTACACCTGTAAAAGCTCTGAGATTCTTCTTAGTGTCACGATGACCAACTGGATGAAACGTCAGCTGTCTACAGGCTCGAAGCGTGCATATCACTTCTGCGTCTTCTTGATAGGAGACGCAGACAATGATGTTGTTTACAAACAACGACTTGGGTAAGCTGAATCAGATATCAACACAGTGGTTATCAAGTGATTCAGGGGCAAAAACTCAACTCGGGCTCATAATTCTGAAAATTGCATCCTTCTCTTCATAGAGATGCGGTATTTTTTAAAGAGGGCGGTGTGTGGAGCAAAACGATAAATGTTCGTCGCGCAAGTAAATCGCCTGAATTGAGCATCAATCTAATCAGTCAAGATTATGGTAAGTGCTTTATCCGTTCGGTAATCGTCTATTATGAACACTATTGACTATTTGTTAGTACAAGGAGTTTGGACATATTCTCTTGTTTGGCTTTATCTGCTTTATAATCCCTTAATTTTGATTTCAAATTTGATTTAATATCAATAGTTGGAATTGATGTCACAACTACTTTTACACCATACTACAGTGGATCGTACTTTCCTGCAGACACGACATCAGCTGAGCCTATCGAGCGACAAAAGGGTTAGAATCTTTTAATCATTTAAATCAATAATAATAATTATATAAAACGTGAAAAAATAACAGGGTTGATAAATATCGAATTTCTCTTAGTTCCACAAAGTACGCCAGCTCCAGCAACATTATCAGGAAAGCCTTGCAACCATCGGTGCATTAACAAGAATATATATCCTTTAGTGACCCAGTCTAACAATTTGAAAACTTGCAATATGTATCACTGAAATACATTAATTCGAATCATACCCAAGATAATACGAAGGAGGCGCGCAAACATAGTATGCAAACTTATTTTTGTAGAATCGATACTGAAAGTATTTTATTGGGGGTTAGGTGCACCTTAAAAGCTCTCTGTGATCAGAGCCAATAAGAACTATACATACCGGTAACAATTCTTTCCTTAACTGTGCACAATTGTGGCCACGAGTGCTGTAAAACTGGAGTTGGGTCCAGACCAAAGAGAGTCTGTACCGATGTAAGTTATCCCATGCAATTGAAATATTACAATTTATACCTAACTGGCACCAAGCTAAACTTCTATATTCTATGCAACTGAATTTTGAAAATAGAAAGAAAAAGAACCTGCGTTAAATACTGGCATAACGCCTCAATCAAACAACGGTAAGCTCTGTTTCTTTGACATGTTATTCTAAATGCTACCGAGACTATTTACGAATATTACTTACAGAAAAGTACGCGCCCCTTATTGACAGGAAAAGTCATGAATGGGTTTTTAGATCAACTTCACCAGAGAACCTTCGCTTTACCAAGGACACCAGCACAAAAACGACTCAAGGTTTGTCATTACATAGATTGCAATGTTTCCTATAGCTTTATGTCTTATATTTACTTTGGGAAATCATTGGTAATGGTAAAATGAGACCCTTTTCCACTTTATGATTGTTCAGGTACTCTTGCATTTAATAATCCTCATTTTATTAGCCATTCTGAAGTTGAGGAAAAACTGGGTCGAGTAGGTATCGCAGTATTTTTTGGGGCTATTTTAAAACAGCCCTCTAATTTGCACTGCAATACCAACTTGACCTAGTTTTTTTCTAGACTTAGGAATGGCTAATACACTGATGCATTTTTGTGTACCATTCACTAGTAACACGTTAGTAACACGAATAGGTGCGTTAATCGAAAGCAATTGAAATTAGTTTTCGACTTGATATCTATGGATATGGCTTTCAACATATATGGCTTATTTCCTCAAGGTTCCAATCAGCACCACTCCAGTGAGTACAGGCCTTTCGTCGAATTTCGCTGAAAGATTCTCGTACAACCGCAGAGCATTACCACTTCAGTATGGAAGCCATCAAACACCGTCTTCTACTCTAGTGATTGTAAAAACAAGACCAACAGAAAACTATAGGAACGAGACTGATTTACGCACGGAGTGTCAACTGAGACAGAATAAGAAAATGATATCTGACGACATATTTCAAGGTAAGATTTTCAACTGCATAAATTTAAATGGGTTTGCATTAATATAAACTCAGTAATCGTTGGACATAAGGCCGTTTTTTCACGTTTTCACCATGGAACGATCTTTTCAGACAACACTTGATCGTTGTTGTTGTGTTTTTTTTTTTGTTGTTTTTTTGTTTTTGTTTTTTTTGGGGGGGGGGGGAGGGTGGAAAACTGTCGTAAGACTAAGCTTTTTCCACCGTCTTAAGGTGACTGCCTACTTTTGGAAATTGATTTAAACCTTTTTTTTAAACTTCGATTTTCCGAATTGAAATTTAATGCTGATTCCAAATCTGGAAAGAAAAATAGGGTATCCCGAGCTCGTTTTCGAGATAATCAGCATTTAATGGAAGCCTACGCACGAGCTTTTGGAGTAAAAATTGCGCCACCGGAAGTGATTAGAAAAAAATTAAGATTTATAAGATAATAGTTATTTGCAGACTCTATGATTGCACGAATGAAGGCTAGTCAATCATTCTACAATAATACATGGATATTTTCGACAAAAATACAAAAAAATACATTGATTTGTCATTTGTCACATTGATTCGGTGCTCTTCAAAAATCTCATAAAGTCGAACAAAAATCCCTACAAAAATCTATTTTTTCATGTGTTACTGATTTAAACTTTTTCTAAAATGTTGATATAACCTAGATTTTTAGGAGTTTCTTTAAATGAGCTATTAAAAAATAGAGTCCCGTGCGAAATTTGAGGGTTTTGCCCAGTTGAAGCTCAAAACGGTATGGTTCTTCAATAAAATATTGTAGATTTTTCAGCGGTTTTTGAGCGCGCGCTCATCGTGGGCTCAATTCGAACGCTCAAAAGTAGGCAGCCACCTTAATATAGAAAAACCTTTCGACACATACCAATTCCAATGTTTCAGTTCAGTATGGAAAACCCAAAGTAAGATAACTTTTTCCTCGCGGTTTTGGGATATATGCGCTTAATTTCCTTATGCAGTAGAGAGACCTGCGATCTCGTCATCTTAAACACCTTTGTTTTATTAATATAGGTTTTGCACCATTACGTGCCCACGTCTAGAATACGGCTTGGGCTGCCTGTGGTTAGATGACGGGACAATAAAATCCATCCCTTTGCCTTTGCCGCTTGGTCGGAATTGAATTCTTTCGTATGTAAAACGATCGTATTGTTCCTGCCATCTAACATGGCTGCCGTCACGTGTTGGTGGAAAACCTCTATTGATTTTTGGATTTTTTTAATGATTTTCAGATGATGATGATTTCTTTTCGGATATTCTTGAGGGCCAAGAAGACGAGATTGATGATCTCCCATCACTCTACGAGTATGGATTCTCAGGGACAGATCATCCAATGCCAAACCCAACTTCTCAAGTGAAAGCTACTCGGGGCGGTAGCTCCACTTATTTTTCCAACAACAATAAAGGCTCTTCTTCCAAAATAAAAGATCAAGAACAGAGTCAAAGGTTATTCAAGGAGAAGAGCAATTCGCTCAATCCAAACTCATATAGAATGCAGGATGAACCAGCCCCAAAGCGGAAGAGGGTTGCTGACATTTCAAATAACTGGGCTAAGAAAACTCCAACAAAACCGTTGCCCCACCCACAATCACTGTCGTCCAGATTACCAGGATGGGGGGATTTCCAAGCTGCAAAAAGTCAATCTAGTTATATGAAATCTGCAACAATACCTAAGCACGATAGTGAAGAGGATAAAGGTAGAAGAGAATATGATCAAGCGAAGCGTAAAGATGTTACTGGTGGCGCCATTCCAAAACGCAGCTCAGTATCGCTGTCTTCCAAAGTACCAGGATGGAATGAATTTAAAACAATGAAAGACAAGGCTGTCCAAGAGCAAAACAATACCAATACAGATACAGGACTAGATTCAGATCTAGGTAAACGGCCAAGTAAACTGGAACAGGAAGTGGCAGGTGACAAGTAAGTTTACCAATAAAACGTCTAGAAAAGTATAGTCTATGCATTGCTGTATTGAGAGAATTCTTGACGGTTGGTACTGGGGGAAGCATTGGAAAGCATGAAGTGTTGTACATTCTTTTTTTCGTCTCCCCCCCCCCCCCCCCCCCTCCTCTATCACTACTGTATGCACATCTTATTAAATCAAGTAACCCGGCTGCCTAATTTGAACTTTTCAGGCTGCCATTGGTTCCCGTTTTCTTTTCTTCTGACGCAAACCAAAGGTACGTAATGGTTTTCACTCATGTATTTCCAGAGTTTTGCTAACTTAACTTTAGTTCCCCCACCCCCGAATATTTGTAACAAGTAGAGACGAGTTACAGAACCTTGGCATCCATCCTCCCTGATCATGTGATAAAAACTCTGTTTTTCATAAGTGTTCCCTGATGGGCGGGTTTTAGTGGCTTGCCATTTCAAACGCAACGCACTGTAGCCAATATTGATTTTCCATAACGGGTTACTCTCTGATGAACAAAAAGATGCTTTTAGGGATCCTCTTGCTTGAGGGCAATTGGATGCTACACTAATGTGGATGACAGCAGTTGCAAAGTAATTCGTTTTCCTATACACATATATTTATAGATTTCAGCCCGATGATGATCAAGACGCTTTCAGCGATATCTTCCATGGAGTATTTTAATGATTTACGTATCATATGGAAAGATACATTTATACATGATGGTCAAGGTACTGTACTCTCCTTTTAGCAATATTGCCCACGTAGGGAGAGGATCAACAAGTATGCCCCTCTTTATGCGATTAAACAATCTGCACTACTGAAAGATTAGAAATTGTATTTATTACTAGTTGTATATTGTACTAAATAATATCATGCAAATTCATTATACGCATAATTCAATAATCATTAAACTTTCAGTTAAAGAATCTCCATCTTGGTTTAACTTTTCTCCATGTTGTATTTTTGATTTAATTGAAAAAAAGTGTAACTTGAAAAAACTTTTTTAATAAATTAAAATGCAATATCTGACACTTGAAAGGTATATTGGATGAGTAAGCTGAGGGTGTCGAGCAGTAGAACTCTATGGCATTTTAGATCACTCTCAGTATTACCTTAATTATCATTCATAGACAAGGTTATAGACAAAGATATTATATCAAATGGCGCCAAAACCGTTCATAATCAACCCCACCTTTGCTGATTGATAATTCGCTTACAATTATAAAATTATATGGCTGATGGTATCTACAACTGGTATTTGGTATTATCTACTATTTCAAAAATGTCCAGACAATTTTCACTAAGAATAGAAAGGAAAGGAGACAGGATTAGATTCTAATCACAGAAAGATAGTATTTTGAACCAGTTGATCTAAAAGAATTAAGGGGATAGGTATCAGCGCAGTGAATGGAACGTAGGATAAAGGAATAGATCATTGATTGGAACAATGTACACCTCAGGGGACATTGATCCTGTTATCAAGAACACAATTATCGATTTTCAAAATATATTCTCGACCCCTATATTTCAATCATCGCCACAATAGTTTTCATTCAAAGTCCCAGACGAAATATTTGGCTAGTATCTTGGATTTGTTATTTAGTCAATGAAGATCCACTAGTTCATTAATAAAAATATTAGTGCCACTAAAGCGGCGTCATTGATGCTAATTATCATAATCTATGCGTTTTTCAATTGTTATTATTATTATTACATCATACCATACTTAAATACCCTTTAAAACCTTTACATTAACATATTCTATTATCATTTATATAAATAATATTTCTAAGCAGTAGTTACAATTGCTAACTCTTTGACTCTTCAGGTATCGAGTTACCATTCATTGGAAGGCGTGGCCCTTTTTTACCCTGAAAGGCCTCCTTTCTCTTGATACCTTTATCAGAAATGTTCCCATATAGCATCTTGCTGCGACCTGCCGCTTTGCTCCGTTGGGGAAAAGGCCGGAAATTGGTAGGGTAAACACATCTTTGATCTTCCTGTACCATCCATGACTTTAATATATTATTATCAGTAGACGTGAAAGAATCAATCGAGCTTTTTGCAGTCGAGACAGCAGACATGGTGGCTCGATTTTTCAAGACAAAGGTCCTATCAGTAGAATCCATCACCGATGGACTGTTTTTATCGAGAATCTCGACATTTGACGAAGGACTCTTCAATGAAGGTTTGTTCGAGTTATCAACCATGATTGTATTAGCTGGTTTTCCTCTTGATGAGTAAAGCGGAACTGTCCTGTGTCCATTAGAAATTGCATTATTTTTAGGTGATTCAAACTTACATATCTCTCCGTTTAGTCCCATGTGTTCAAGTTTAGGTTTACTCGTAGTAGATTCTGAAGTTTTTAAGTTCGTTTTTGAGCTATCATGCCCATTGTAGCCTTGCTTTTGATTTCCTTTAAATAATGTCTTCAAATGAGCCGTACTTTCTTTTTCATATGCATTCTGCTTGGTTGTTACCGCATCGTCATCGTTACCAGTGTCATTGCTAGTATTTATTGCACCTTTCCCTCTCGCCTGTTTCTTTTTCGTTGCAGATACAAATAAATGGTTAATGGCGGTAGGAGTCTTAATCTTGTTATCAGCTTCCTGGATATTTTGGACAGCAGCTTCGCTAAATACTACTACGGCTTGCTGTTGCATCAACCGCATTCTACTATACTGTTTTTCAAGATGACTCATTTCTTCATTCACCTGATTGGAAGCATCAGGGTTATTGTTCAGTTGCCGTGTAGTATACGGTAGGGGGCTATAACCATCGGTCGCGAACACCCCTGGACTTGCCTCGGCGATATCACTACTCCTCCTACTCGGCTGATCGCCTTCAGTTAAACTTTTCATTGGCGGTGATGCAAATTCCGAAAACGGTAAAAGCACACCTAGACAGCCTACAGATTCTGTATCAAGTTCGTCCTCGTCCTCATCACTTGAGGCGTTACCCAAGTTGGAGCGGGAGCCTTTGTCCTGGGAATCACTGAAAGGGTGAATGTTATATGTGTACTGTTCACGTAGTTCATCCAAGCCAGGAAGAGGAAATGGTGCCAAGGAATAGACAGTCTAGAACGAGAAAACCACAAACCTCTTTTACTTAAAAAAAATAGTAAGCAGCTGCAATTACAGCGCAGCTGCAATTACAGCGCAGCTTTAAAGTTACCAAAATTTCTAAAAGGCTTTAGAGTTACCAAAGTTGTATATAAACGGTGGCTTGTGCCATACAATCCACATATTCTGTGTGAAGTGACCCTATGAGTAAGAAAGGTTGATTTTTGTCTCGGGTTTATGCGATTATTCGCATTTTACCGGTGTTTGCGTTGCTTAGTAGAGTGTGGCATTTAGATTTGAATGACAGCAAGCAAGCAAGCAAGCAAGCAAGCAAGCAAGCAAGCAAACAAACAAGCAAACAAGCAAACAAACAAACAAACAAACAAACAAACAAAAAAACGTTTTATTGTGGCAACCTTATAACTGAGTAACAGTTACGATCGCTTATTTTACTATCTACACCCGGTCTACATACCTGCAAAATTGATCGACAATCCACAAATTCTCCTAAAGCAATTTCTTGAATCAACACACCCATTTTGCAGTAGAAATCATCCGACGTCTCGACATCTTCAAGTCGCCTGCAAAATCACAATATACCGAGCGTTTTGAGTTGAATGAACCGAACAACAGAAAAGGAGATATGCAAAAAAGTGCGTATTAATTTGCTTGTCTAGAGTATATTGAAAATACTACTAAATCTACTCAATCAAAAATTTAAAAAACGAGTGGAACATTTCATATCACGAAGAAACATTAACAATTTTCTTTGTAAATCTGACACACATGAATGAACCTGCGGCAACAGATCAATCAAGAATGCTTATGCATGCAGTCAATATAAGGTTTATTTGTTCTGTTAGATAAACTTACTCTCCTAGCTTTGCCCATATAGCAAGAGCCACTCTCAGGAGTACCTCGGAACCTTCTAATAAAATCGAGTCCCATACACGAAGCACTGTATCTTGCGGCAAACAAGTAGCAAACAGTGTCAAAAACCATTGCATCGTAAAGACATTGATAAGCGGTGGTTCATAGGCTGAAGTCCCTCCATGTTGGGCTGAAGCTTGTGCCTGCAGGGAGTCGAGGTGACGGGATAGCTTTGGTAACTTCAGCCGCATTAAGTCTCGAAGTACAGCCATATCAACTGACAGTGCCCGAAGATTGTTGGAGAAATAATTTGTAGGTAGGACGTGATCGATTATGTAAATCATAACCTAAAATGGAAAAATCAAAAATCAATAACTCTTAAACATCTCGAAAAAGATCGCTACGTATTTATAAAATCATTCAATTCAAACGGGCTAGAGATGAATGTTTTCAGTTTATTCAAGTCAACAAGGATTTTGGTTTTCCAAAACTGCACACAATTTTTTGGCTATGGCTCATAGACCAATACTATTTACTGTATACCACGCCTTAACCTATAATTTATTTTTTTCTTTTTTTGCAAGCAAGGTCTTTTGGATAAATACCTTTAATGCATCCTCTTCGTTTCTTTCCATCACTTGTAATATAAGAGCAGCGATTACATTAAACCCTTGACAGTATCCCACAGATTTATTCCATCTTGCATAAGCTAGTAAAACACGTTTGAGAGCTGCTCGTTCCTCGGGTGTATCGCCACAAAACCACGCACATCCAGTTCTATGAAGATCCTATAAAAAGAGAAAAGCAGATTTTATCAAGTATTTTGAAACGAGCGCGATCCCACCCTATCCTCAACAACCAACCCCTTAAGCAATAAATTTTATTGGGCTGTGTAAGTTTAATTGTGTAATGACCTGCTAGTATGGTAATTCTCATTAGCATCCATAGCTAACCGCACCCGTGGCCGCCATGTTTTTGTCTTTTGACTCTTCAAAATTCTTACAACACATCAATAATGGCAAGGTGATATAAGGCGTGTAAGTGCATGGTTTTTGTTGTATTATGATTGTGTATATATCCGCACTATAATCTCAATACGGTCACAAGGGGGGTGAGGTGGTGTGTAATGATTTGATATAGCCCTATAATGTTAAGATCAAATAAGGCGTTGTGTGCTTATGGTTTAGTGTGGTCCTATAATGATTATAAATAGCTATTCAGAAGCATGAGTCGTGTGGCGACAAAATAGAGGGCCTTTACAAGCGTTAGTCTCGACCATCTTCAGCTGCGCCTTTCGAAATTCACCTACGACTGGAGAAATGATTAGATTTGCCCCAAGATATAGACCACTCAAGGTGGTTATTGAAAACAAATGTTTCTGTATCTAAACTACTTGTCTAAAACCTATCACTTTGTTCTACTGTAGATGCGCATGTTTGTTAAGACATCTGCTAGACAAGTGGCCTCTTTATACAGGCATAAATCATGACTTCTAATCCTCAGAACTTAGAACAAAATACTCGATTAAGAAAGAGGATACTTCGAAATATTATACCTACTACTCCAAAGAAAAATAATTGAAATGAAAGTGTTTAAGGCACAATAACGGAAATACAGTAGCTCTGTGTGTATAATGGTGACTTTGCCCACCGTATTACCGGCAAAGCGACTAGCAACTAAGAAGCGCGACTTACACCCCTGAATTTGAATGAACAGCAGATGCGCAAATCGACGCCCGCAGCTTGTCAAGCCTGGAGACAGAAGCGCTGCAATTCTTCGATAATCTTCTCGGAGTTATCAAAAAAACGATAGTTAAAATCAAGAATAATAATCAGTCGAAAAATAAAGAAAGAGACAAAACTAAAAATAGTAATGTGCATGAAATTTGTATTTGAAAAACAACTCTATTGTTTTGCAGACTGATAATGATAACCGCACTTGGCGCCGACTATCTTATTTACGAGAAGAAGCTCGTGGAAACTCAAAAAAACAAAAACTTGATCCGGTCTCTTTTCACAAGATGGAAATATGATCCTTTTCCTATGCACCTTAATCATCTCATGAGATACGACTTCCTTGAGAATATGTGCTAGGTATTTTTAAACGAATTTCAACATAGGAAATGGATTTTTTACTGACAACCGAAAACCAATTTTTTTGGAAACAGATAAAAATAAAAAAGATAAAATTTTGATTGTAACCCACGCCTTTCAATGATTCAACTAGGTGTCAGATGTCTCCATTACTCCACGTGGCCTAGTATAACCGCATACCACAGAACGACTTACACTCCCTCTCTGGGCAACGTTCTCCAGCTTTTAAGCTTAATTTATTTAATTTGAAACAATTTCGAGTCATTAGTCTGTTTGACTTATGGTAGCACAGCAGAGGTTTTTAATAGCATTATTGTATGTAAAGGGTTACGTAGATCATGGTCGCCTAATTTCACGCAATAATGGGCGTTGTAAGAAAACGAACTATAAATACATCATTCGGGAACACTTTAACATGCATTAAAGATTTTCTAAACTATGTTTTAACAAATTGTAATAATTAAAAATATTGAGTGGCATTTTCACTAATTCGCTGTTTCTTGCGTTTTTAAGAACGATATCCAAATCATTCCTGTTTGTTGTGCTCCGGAGTCGCTAGAACAGTTATATTAAAACAATTAGTTTTTACTTTTAGTCATCAATTAAATCAAATATTTATTCACGTTTGCCGCCAAAAACTAAAAAAGGGCTAGTGGCTGTGTTTTACTAGCAATAAATTTCGCTCTTTTAGCTTAGACTATTTAAAATGTCGAGTGATTTATCATTAAGCTTCCTGAATTCATTATAAAATACAACTCAAAAATAGACCTATTTCCTTATCAACATCCCTTTCTTGGTGAAAGGAAAAATTTTACTTAGTTCTTTTTAGGATTACGAAGATTTTCATTAGGGAATCGTAGAGAGAAAATGAAAAGAAAACCAGAAAATAAGATGTCGACAGAAATTTATTAATGTCAAGAGTTGCCTGCTAATTTTTATTCCTCTTTCTTTGTTTTTTCTAATGATTTGTTTACTTTGTGAAAATTGGAACAGGTTTTGTGAACAGGTGTTTAATTCTTAGGATATATTCTCTTCGAACACTCTTTACTCACATATTTATGAATATGTAATGACCATATGGTCTTTATACATGAAAAAGATAGAAAAATAAAATGCATTAAGGAAAAATCAAAATTATAAACTTAAGGTTTCGAAAATAACAACATATTCTTTGTCAAAAATATACAAATTTGCGTTGGAAAAGCTCTCTCATGGATTACTTCAAAGACTTTTATGGGATTTCTTAATGAAAAACGTTTGAATCAAAATTGTTGACACTAGCACTTTAATTAGTTAAAGGGGAAAAAGAGTTTGTGGTCATCTTCGAGAGAATTGCTAAGCAAACAAACTAACAGCAAGCAAGGAAAAACAGCAGAAAATTCTCAAGTGTGATCACTAAGGTGTCTCTCCAAAATCTTCTATTTCACTGGAAAAGCTGTTAATATTTTTTAATGCTGTTAAATCTTGTAGAACAGTGTTTCTTTCTTTCTTTCTTTCTTTTTTTTCCCTGAGAGAGGGGGAAGTGAGTCATTGCCTGCTGATCACTCAAAATATTGACTGAGATTCTTGTTGTTCTTCTTCACATAATTCGAAAGTTTCAACCACATTCTATACCCTGATAATTAGTTATTATAGGCTGCTTTGGGCTGCCTTGAGAATGCTATTGCAGAGAGGACAAGATTGTCTGGAAGAATCAAAATGGGAGCTGCATTTTTGTACTGAAAATGTGATTCTAAAACTTGTTATCACTTGTCACCACTGCAAGTACAGTAGTGGCACAGCTCAATGGGGTCAAACTGAATGCATGCGATTCTATGCACTGGAACTTGGATATTGCTTTTTACACCAGGATCTGATATTGGGATACCCCCCACCCCTTCCCTTTCTCTTGAAACTTTGATGGAAACTCGAAACTAACAGAAGATATTATCAAAAATCCTACCTTAACAATTTGAGATCCCAGCTCATCATCATCAGGGTTGCTTTTTTCATTGAAGCAAAACTTAGCTGTCTTCTCCCAGTTTAAATCACTTATCTTGCTTTCAGCAAGACAAAGCCATAACTATAACAAAAGTAAAAGTATATTAATTAGTACATAAAAATAATTTTAATGCAAAATGAAGGAATGATACACCTGTTAAAATATCTACTTTAAAAACTCTTACCCTTTTTCGCCATGCAAGGGGGAGACCATGAGGAAGTCGTGCAATTGACTTGAATGCATCTAGCCACTAATAATAAAAAGATAAATCACAATTGTCAAGACTAGAGGTTACTGCGGTTTCCGATATTCTGCGAACTCAGACGTTTCAATGACTTGTTGTGAAATTGGTTTTTTACTGCCACCAGTCAAGAGCATAAAAGGTACTGACTGATTATTTTTGACTGATGACAGTGAAAAACCAAATTTCAGTGTGCAGCTTGTAACTACTGAGTTTGCAGAATATCAAAAACTGCACATACATACGAGCAATATTGAGCTAAGTTATAAAGCATTTTACAAAACTACCTAGCCTTTCCTACTTTCACAAACATCTACTTTAAAATTCAATGTAAGGCAATAAATTAGCCTCCCCCCACCCAAATGATATTTTTACCCTTACTAATTTGTAACCAAATACCTAATGCTTTTGCACAAAATATAATGCCCAAGTTCTCTGTCTGAACTTTAACTAATTATTAAACTAGATACATTTTGAAAATCCCTGCAGGCAAAAATAGATACAAATTGCTACATTGCAAAACATATTTATTTATTAATAACCATTACGTAAAGTTACCTTGAAAAAAAATGCTGCCAGAGATTTAAGTAAGAATTTAATTAAATTATTATTTTTACCTGTCTGAAAGCCTTTTTCCCACTTTGAGGAATATATGAAAACCTTATTCTTGTATCTACCCCTGGAGAAATAAAAAGCTTAGATTAATAATAATTATATAAAATATATTAACAAATTTCCAATTGTTAAGCATAATAATAATAATTTTATTCTTAAACATGCATTACAAGACATCTCAATGTTCTTACAATATATAATTGTGTAAAATATCAGATTATCACATGCTGAGAGCCTGACATCACTCCAAATTGCAAAACTACAGTGACAGAATGAGCAGGAATATGATAAAGGCATGGAAACAGTTCGAAAAGAAGAATGTTTTCAAGTGTAAGCTCTAAAACAATTCATGGGATTTAGAATTAACTCTTAACTACTTTTCAAAAAAAAGTCTGTAGTTTTAGCTTTCTAAGAATTCTGGTAAATAATAATAATAATAATAATAATAATAATAACTTTATTAATGTGTAAAGGATGAAGAGCAAGGATTTAACATAACTTAGCATTAGACGCTTATATTACATGTACGAAGGACAGGATTGGACGTTCACAAAATAACCAAAATAATGTCAATACAGGGAACCAAAGTTTAATAATAAAAATAAATACTGCCGAACTCTCATAAAACAACAGTGGAGGTATCAGTACATGTTACTTATAGGATGATAAAAGTTTGTTGGCAACAGCTTTGTTTACCATAACATAAATGTGTTTTATTCACTGCACATATATGAATATTATGATTTACTGTAAGTCAAGTTTTGGGATTTCAAAAAAAGAAATTATATAATTATAATTATTGGCTTATATTACATATAGGAAAGAGAGAGTCGGGGTGTATCTTTTGCCATTGTTTCCAGCTGGCAGAGAATATAGGCTTGATATATAGTGGGATAGAAAAAAAATACAAGCCATGATCTGTCAGCATGAATATTGCACGATTCACAGACCAAAAAGAAATACTAAGTAGTAACGCATTTGTACCCAATGAAATCTGAACAAACTGAATAAATGTGGGCTTTCTATATGGACAAGAATTTTCAACTGTATCAGATGAGACATCCTATATCATGAGACATTTCAAACATACAAAACTTGTCAGCTTTCCTCCTTAGTTTGGGATTTGTCTTCCTGGGCTGAACAGTTTAGTGAATCAAGGTTGGCATAATGATAAAGTATTGCACTCGCCTCTCCCCTCTGGAATCTCATGTTCTACTCCTGGACTGAACATCACACTGTGAAAAGTTTTTTAGGTCTCTCCCTTGATTTGAGGCTTTTTCTCAAGTTTTTCCTCCCACACCCTAAATTTCAAATCTATCTGTAAGCTAACAGCACCCAATGGAAATTACTTAGATCAGCTTAGAGTTGTTTCAGGGCTCAATAAATCTCCTCAATTAGTAAAGCATTTGTCCCGAGCAAGAAGATTAGATACTTTAATAAAGATTATCATTATTATTAGTTGACCCTTATGTTCCTTTAAAGCAGTTTTGATTCTTTTTTCTCTAGTGACCATAAAAGGAACTTTAACCTAGTCAGAAGTCCAATCTTATACATTTAAATTGTACAAATAATTCCTCTTGAAATGTCAGATTTTAAGCTCAGCAATATAATCTTGGATTGGCATAATTATTAAGCTTTGATGCTTTTCAAGGGACCTATGTAAAGTTACATGTACCCAAATCAGAAAGATTGAGAAAGAATATAGCACTTCTTCAAATATTCTAATTAAATTATAATCCTTGATCAAAAGTGCAATTTCACTGAAATATTATTGATGTTCAAAGTGATTAACAAGCATGAGAGGACTTAGACCACTAAGTTCTTTTCCTGTATCTAGAATAATTACCTGATCATGAGTCAGTTTACTTATGCAGTGTAAATAAAAATCTTGACTTCGATATGATGTTTATTTCGGAAATATTAACACGAACATCCTTGCAATTTTGGGCTAATAGTTTTCGTTATTAGGACGTTATCGGACACCCTAGGGAACCAAAAGCGGATACAATAACTGTCTGATAAAATTGAAGATAGATAACTATAAATCACTCCAAATCTTTAAAACTTTATGGATGAGTAAACTTATTCTAATTATTGAGTGAATTGCGACTGAGAGAGAGAATGCTTGACTTACTTCTCTTTGGAGAGACAGCTTGAAGAACAGCAGTTAAGACGTCGAAGTTCTTCTGAAGTTTGTATGCGTTCTTGGCTCTTCTTTTTAGTTGTTTGACTAGTTTAGCAGAAAGCATAGAAATACGGATCTTGAACTCTTTTGCTAGGACACGAAGCTCGTCAATGTCTAAACGTAAACAATAAAGAATACAAATTGCCGTTTAATAAATACATAGAAGGCTAGCAAAGAAAATTATTAAGCCAAACAAAAAAAAAATACACGCAAATACCTACAAAGGAATACATTATATTGCCTAAGAAGCTTTTGCTTTCATTCGAGAGAAAAAGAAAGAATAGAACGAATCAAAGTCACCAACTACAGGTCGAAGTTTACAATCACAAAGCATGTGAAGCTTATTTCCTTTTCCTCACAAAGATTGATGCCTTTTCCCGAAACCTAGGTAAGCTCAATATTTCACTGGGATTTCTAATCAGACGATGATTTCTTTAAATATGATAGTCTAATAAAATCCCTAGTTAGGACACAAATAAATTGAACAAAACAATTATACCTTTGTTTTGGAGGGAATTGCGAGTCCATTTTTCTCCTTGATCTTCGAGATCAAAAGACCCTCCAAAAATACTTCCCGAGGTTGTCGAGCACTCAGTCACATTGTCACTATCTACAGAGTCCCTGGTATGGTAGTGATCATAAATTTCAAATAACAATCCGTCCACGATCGAGCATTTTTTGTCATTTGCATCAGAATCTCCGTTCTGATCAAAGACCTCATTCTCGGATCCCACACGACTTTCGTCGTCTTCCTCCAAACTCCCTTTACTCTCAAACGTCGTAAAACTCCAGTCTGATTCGATACTCTTTGGACTTGACGATGACTCTTCGGTGCAGTTACTTTCAGTTTCGTTGGTATCTAAACGAAGAGACGACGGTCCCAAATCGCCAAGACTTGACTGTAATAATGCATCCGCCATTTTGACCACATCATGACGACTAATTTGAAATTCACGAGTCGCGCGCAAATTAACATAATTCGAATTCGACCCCATGCCTACTCTTTTATTACTTTTTTCGTTACTTTAAGCCAAAAAAAAAATCTTCTTGATAAACAATGGTATAGCTAAATAATCCGATAAAAAACGAAATAATCTGTGCCTTCAGGACTTCAGAATAAATTATTGTTCTCTTTTCCAAATGTTTTCTTTGGACCATCTATATTCCCTTGAATTGTGCCAAAAATGCATGTTGATGATCCATGCTATTTACATGTAAAAAGACACATCGTGGATGCAAATCCCTAATGCATCTGAACCAAAGTCTTTGCCGCCTGTAAGTTGATAGAACTGTCTTTAAAATAAGCAATACCGAAAGTAAAATCGTGGGTAAGGAAGGACTTGATCATGAGCCGACGTCAGGATGCTACACTTTCAAGTATAGTAGGTCATGCCATATCACACCATACAATGCAGGTTTTTAGACTTCTAACGTTTCCCAGGCGACCTAGCTAGTAAAATACAACCGAAGTTAATTATTCAGGGTCAGAAAGACATAAAAATCATGGAAAAATCATTCTACTTTATTTATGTTTTTTATGCAAACATAAGGACACATAGATAAAATATTTTGTGCAACTCGCTGCATTAACGCCAAAAAGCCGGCAAGCCCCTATCGAGTTTATATGCCCATATGTGCTTGTGCTAGCGCTTAAAAGGAAATATCTCCCTTGTTAGACATGGATGATCTAGTGGAGCGAGCCGGTACCATAAGACTCTGGAAACAGATGTTTGATCGTACGTTGGTGACAGAAAGACAATTTAAGTACAAATAGGACAATGAAAACTCTCGATCGGGAGGCGGATAGAGAGGAAAGAGATGAAAGGCGTTACCACTACTAGTACTGATACATACCGAATTGGAATCCCATTTGATCTACCTGTTTAGCTACTTTCCTAACACCTTTTAGTGGCCGGCTGGATTAAACCATGAGAAAACATAAAAATTGTTTTTATAAGTTAGACTATTATTTCTTGTTTATGTTCTACTGCAAGGGCCCAAGAAAGCCGCTGATGATTATTTTGACTAGCTGCTCTAGCTCCGTCTCACATGTAGGCCGACATACTGCGACTTGGGTAAATTTTTTACCCAAGTGATTGAAATAGAACTTCAAAAATAGTAACGTGTATGTCAGGTAGGGGCGGAGGGGCCGGTGGGGAGTGAAGTCGAAAATTCTTACCCGAGGGGAAAGGGGGTTAGTAGTCCAAAATTGATGCAGCATTCCATTTATTTGTCTTAAATATTGTTACATTGTGAGTCTTTGTCCAGCTAGAATTAATTAGAAGTAGGGAGAAACTTTTTTCACATCACTCACCATTAATATTTAGACGTACGGCTTGATGGATATATAAACTGAGCCAATATCAGAATCGAATTGAATGAACATAAAATATAATTTGAATACGGAGACCTTTTGGTCTTTCTATATGAACTGGTTGTCAGAATTGAAATTACTGTTCTACATCAGTCCAGTTTAAAAGGTTGTATCATCGATATAAGTAGCCAACGGCGTCTACCAATGAATTCTCTCTAATGCATTTTTCATAATACTGATAAATTTAATGGTAACGGAACTGAGCGAATGGCTAGATATCAATAACATTATTAGTGGCTGTGGGCTATTTTCTGATACCTCCTCTTCACTGCACCTGAGCCAATACGACGTCATCGTCCGAGTTAAATTATGACGTATGACGTCATAGTGTAGAGTTTTACCGCCTACACTTGGCGATAAAAATTTATGGTTAAAAAATATAGAGCGTTTTCACTCACGTGAGAAGGCAGCCATAAACAATAGAAACTTTTTGCACAGCATTTACATAAAAATAGAGTTCAATTCCCGGAGGATAGAAAATGCATTGTTTTGGTACCCCATAATGGCCGCAGTGACGTCACGTGAAAACGCTCTATATATTATAAAGAGCAGACTTCATTTCATTTCATTTCCAGATTATCGTTTTCTCTGGACCAGTCAGTTGTTGGTTGGTCATTCAAGCGTCGATCGACAATTTATCGACCCTCAGCTTAAAATCATCTTGGCTACTAATGAGTGAAATCATTCCTTTTTTTGAAATAGACCTCCTCGGCTCGGGCGTCAATGTTTTTTCCCATTTCATACCACGTATCTTTCAAAAGGAGCCTGATTAAAACATTCGCGCCTGAGCGCGCCCGAGCAAGACGGGTCTATTGGTGATATTTCTTTTGTATTTTTAGCAACGTACAAAGCAGTTAATGTAATGTACTCGTAAATAGTCTGCGTAGCGGCCCCCTCTTGGGGAGGGGGTTGCGGAATACAATAGATTTTGAATACATTACATTACATCCAAGATAATTTGAGATAATTTAAGATAATTTAATCTTTCTCGTTGCTGAAGAATTTAAAAGGATAAAGGATAATTTCGATAGTTATAACAAATTTCTCCATATCTTTATAGACTGTAATTAAGTTTCCTTTGCTCAGCCGCATCATTTCTCGAACTTTTATTTTCCTTTCAATCAAACGAGCTCATCAATCATAGAACGGATCTCATCATAAAAATAAGAAAGCTTTCAGAACACATTTTGTAAAACCATAACGTTAATTGTACTTCGCACATTAGTTCAAGCGCAACTACTAAGGCAAGGTAGTAAGGTAGTTTCCTGCATAGGGCGAGGAAATGATCGAATAATGTTACTACTCTTCCCAGTAGACCGAGGAATGTTGTACCACGAGGACATGTGTTTTACACCACGCGATTAAAACTTGACTGAATTTTAATCACGTGGTGTAAAAAACTTGCGTCGTGGTACAGCATTGGCATCACGTGGTCGATTTGAAATGTACTTGCGGATAACATAACAGACGCTACGAAGGCGATTAAAAAATCACAACTACCTCGGTCTACTGGAAAGAATAGTATATAGCTAAGAAAAAAGTTAATTCTAAATGAGATACATTGAATTTTTAAACATTACTTAAAATTTTCATGTCCATTATTTGATTTGATCTCGATCGAACAAAAACTGTTGCTTGCTACCCTATTGACCCCTGGGCATTGGGTTAGAAAAAAAGAATCTGCAGCAGCATAAATTTGAACAAATAGTTTATTTACTTTCGTTTTTTTTTTCCCCGTTATGAATGACAAATACACAGACTTGATCAGACTTGTATAATTTAGATTGGATGAAAAAACTCGATTTTAGAAATAATCTTATTTGAGTGTGAGGAAAGGTTTACGGCTGAAGGGAAGGGAATAAAAGGAAGGGGAAGGGAATATGGGAAAGGCAAGAAGCGAAAAGAGAAGGGAAGAGAAAGCGCAAAAGAAATAGAAGGAAAAGAATGAAAGGAAAGGTGCTTAGGTCACCAACCTTAAGGTTATGATGTAATGCATTATGGGATATACTTCCACCCTTACGCTGAATAGCGCTTCACAATCATGAAATAAACACTCATTATGACTATTCCCACTGAACATCTTCAAATTGACTAGGCAAATGGCCTTTCTAAAACAAGCTGTTTGTTGTAGCATTAGAGGATATTAGAGTCTATCTTGATCTTCTGCCGTAGTTTGTCAGGATGTCATCGTGTAGCTTGATAGCTGGACCCAAAACAAGGCGTTTGTTGTAATATTAGAGGATATTAGAGCCTATCTTGATCTTCTGCATAGTTTCTGGACGTCATCGTGTAGCTTGATAGTTGGACCCAAAACAAGGCGTTTGTTGTAATATTAGATGATATTAGAGCCTATCTTGATCTTCTGCGTAGTTTCTGGACGTCATCGTGTAGCTTGATAGCTGGACCCAGCGTCACACCAAGGACTTTATGTATGTCATCCAATGACAGAAGCATAAGAGCCTTACCATCGACTTCCTGTTGTTGAAAAGAATCGAAACGATTAAGGATAATGGCGCTTTTCATGTTTCAGACAAGATCCAGATAATTCGGGACACGGCAATTTGCCTTTCGCGCATAAATAGTACTATATCAGTAATGTTTGGAAAAGCTAAAGCCAAAGAAATAAAAATAAATAAATAAATGAAAATAAATAATTAAATTACATGAGACTTCGGCGTCTGACTTTGGAAATTGACTTTAACTATTATTAATTATTATTATTTATTTATTTATTATTCATTTATTGAGCGCATCTATTTGGAAATGATACTCTCCACATAACACCAAGTGTCATTCCCTCAACAATAAGTTTCCTTCTCGTCTATATTTGGTATTCCTCATAAAGCGTCATAACGCCGGCGAAGAAATAACGATCTAGGGAATATCCAGTGATATGACTATGGGGAAAAAGTAGATTCGTTCTAAATGGGTAAAAGTAAATTCACAGAAAAACTGTGTAGTTTGTTGCTGGAGTACTCAGGCATGTGCCTCGCCAAGCACCTATTTAAAGAATTGGTCTGATATGTACCCCCTGTCATCAAGACTTAGAACTCTTCAAGTTACATGACGCAAGACCAATACATACGTCCATTAATTATTTATTTTTAAACTCCTCGAAGAGCTAAATATATATTTGGAAACGTGACAAATAAATAAGCAAGTAAATTTAGCTTTAAATACTTTCCTGTACACAGAATATCAAAAAAGCGTGAGCGGCAATTCTTATCAGATGGTGGCATTTCAATTCTATAAAAGTTTGAAAGTGCGTCATATGAAATTTCACACTTCAACGTATGTATCTTTCTTAAGTTGAGCTCATCTGTGGTCTCAGTTTTTCAGTACTTAGCACAATATAATGATATATATATAGATAGATATGTCTTAAAATGGATTATATATAAATAGAAAATAAATGCATGTTAGATGAAAATCTAAGCATGAAACCGGAACTCTCTTAAAGTGCTTATAAGCCTTTGCGCAATATTTTCAGAATTGATTCTTTAGATGGTGGATAGTTGATTGTGAAAATATTTCGTCATTTGAATGTCGGGTCTTTAAGATACGAAGGTTTATATTCCCAATATGTTAATGACTATGACGTAACATAAGGATCATTTGATATACAACACTGCACTCGTTCTGGAATACAGTATTTTATAAGCATCACCCTTTTACTCGTGACTCACGTAAAGGTTCTTACAAAATTGTTTTCAAAAAATTTCCAGCGTTCAATATTAAAAATTGCCACACAACAACGCAAATCCCTTATGTTACGTCATCGCGCAAATCCCTTATGTTACGTTATCGCGCCCAAATTTCAAAAGAAAAAAGTATATTTGTATTCCCTGCTAACAGAGTCTCCCTCGTTGGCGCTTCTTGGCAGACGGAAAATTTTCTCTGCTTTGAATTGCCAACAAGGGAGACTCTGCTAGCAGGGAAATATTCAGTTGTATTGCAATATATGTATCTAATGTTGATCCGAATTATAAAACAAACTTACAGCTTGCGTTTGTCTAGAATAGCGAACATGGTGCATTTTGGTCTTGGTAAAAACAACTTTTGTTCATTGTCTTATATGTGTTGTTTGTACCCAACCTATACCATAATGCACTACAATAAACATTGTTCTACCTGCTCAAGGAAGACATCAGCAAACTTCTTACAGTCCCTTGGGCTAATAAACTCGACTACATCAGCAGTAGACCACGTACGAATATGACCTTCGGGAATCTTGCCCATAACGTCGTCCTCATCATCATGATCAAGACACGTACTGGTTGACTGATGGTCATTATGAGATAATGGCGGTGTCTTCTTTCTAAGTCGATGTTTTGGATTCTGTACTTTTGGTGTGACTTGCTTTGTAGTACTGTTTGGTGTTGTGACATCGATAGGTGGTGGTGTTTTCTTTATAGGTTGTTGTTGTTTTGAGTTTCGTGACTTGGGTGTGACTTGTTTGGTGGTACTGTTTGGTGTTGTGGCATCGATAGCTGATGGTATTTCCTTCATAGGTTGTTGTTTTGAGTTTTGTGACTTGAGTGTGACTTGCTTTGTGGTACTGTTTGGTAGGGTAGTAGTTGGACTGTTTGGATTAGTCATGGCTGAAGAATTCGATTGTTTTGATGATGAGTCGATTTTTTGACTATTACCTGGAAATCAACAATTTACAGAGTGAAAAGACAGGAAATTAGATACAATTTGAAGTTTGATGCACAGTAATTCCATAGAATAGTTCTTCTAGTCTGCAGGATATGGTTCCAGCTGCACGTAGACTACTCTTCGCTTTACTCGATATACGACACCAATTTTGGGAAAATTGGTGTCGTATATGACCAATGGCTTCACCCTCCATGCATCCCAAGAATTTTAGCCTTGTAGTCTGCTCTTTAATTCGTTGTCTCATTTCACTGAATATCTTCTTTTTTGTTTTGCAATCATAAACCACGTTCCTCAAGTCATGGCTTGTGCGCATTCATCAATCATGCGTCGCATTAGATCACACCAAATCAAACTATATGTACCTTTGTCACAAGAAGCGCACTCTTGAACTAAATGTAAACTCAAAAGATTTTCACATAAGGATAACTTGGAGACTATCGTCTAAAAAAAGAAACAAACACTAGGTAAGCAATAAGTATTAAACAGCAATAAATTCGAGAAGACAAGTCTTTTGACCGCAAACTTCTCGAGAGAAATATGCATGCATACATTTTTTTCTTCTTCAAATTTTCATTTTTTCAAATTTTTCTACTTGCTCATTGCTTAGTAGCAAATTACCTTTAATATAGAAATGAATGTCTTTTTCTCCTTTTCAGTGGAAAGCAACTGAAGGACTTTTACGGCAGAATTAGAGGAACGAACAAGGTATTCAACCACTTTTCTGAGTATCGTATTCGGAGCAGCAGGTCCAATGACATCAGGTATCGAACCCAACTTTATGCTGTCTATGTAAGGACCACAAGAACAAGTCTTCTTCACAAATATTCGAACTTGATCTAAGATTTGAAATTCAACATGTGAGTGAACTGTGCTAGAGTCATTTAAAGGGTTTGGGAAGCACGGGCGGCTTAGAGGTGAGAACATTTGCCTCTCGCCAAAGCCACCCGGAGCCCTAAGTAACTTTTATTTCTTTCATCTCCAATTCCCATTCCATTCCCATTTTCGTTTCACATTCATAGACAATAATAAGTCTATTCTGGAGTACGCTTACCAGGTTGACTACTGAAGTCATTATCATCAGTTAAGTCTATAGTAGTAGTAGGTCTTTGCCCTGATTCAGATGCTGTATCCATATCAGATTCTAGCTCCACTACATGGATATTCATGTCTTCTGACGGTCTGGAGCTCTCATCTGTTGTACTTGATGGTGGTGTTTGTTGGCTTGCAGTAACCGTGCTGGTAACTCGACGGGATTCTTTGGCGTGCTGAGTAACGGATTTTCTTTTCTTGCTATTTTTTCGTCTTTTTTTTCTTGAATCAGCGGTAGTTGAAACATGAGAATCAGTGGATCGTTTTCTATGTTTATGAGAACAATATAAAGTGAAAATAATTACAAATTATATAAAAATATCTTATAGGTGGGGATTAAGACTCAGATTTCAACACATATTTCATCCACTTTCATTAATCGATCATTTATTCAACCAGTTCTTTCCTTCATTTTGGTTGTTTCTTTCAAAATTCTACTGACTTTGATGGATACTACAAATAATCACTAGATACCTTAGCGATGCCACCCATCGTCTGGTCTGTGGTTCTTTTCCTGAAAACACAATCAAAAGAACTTTGCAATGAACTCTTTCCTTTGAATATAATATTCTCCAATGTCAAACCCCCTTGAACATCATAGACATGGATGGATCGTAGACAAAGAATGTATTTTTCAAGAGGGTATGAAAGAGGGAAAAACATTACATTTACAATATTTATATATTTTTCAAGCCTGGCTGTGAGCTAAATAATGCACATTTTGTGTGAATATAACTACTTTTTTTGCAGTCCAGATCACTCCAGATATGTGTCTTTCCTCATTATGTTTTGACTACCATTCATTAAATTCACAATGATCTGACAGATAAATTTTTTGATCAATGGGCAGAAGCTAAAAACCCAGACCTCTGGAAGTTGTGGAGGTCATAAAGGTGCGCACGTTTGAAAGAAGCCAATAGTCAGGAACAACATTAAGTATGTGAATTAAGAATATAAACAGAGTGGCCCTATAGCCGATCTCAGAGGAACTCCAACTGACTTTGGACAAAAACTACTAGGTAATTATATATTGATACAAGATTTAAAAGATCTTTGACACTTGAAAAGGCTTCGAAAAACAGCGAAACCAAAGTGGCCCAAAAACCGATCTTTGGGGAACTCCGCCACTTATTCAAGATAACAGGTTTTGCGACCCAATTGTTAAGGCAGAACATAGATCGAATTAGAATTTAGAAGCTGATTATTGAGGGGAGAAAAAAGCAGAGAACCTGTAAGAAAGACCAGAGAACCCTGAGGAGAAACCACATTGGAGAACCAATAAACGCCTCTACTCACTTACGACATCGAGCCTCCTAGGGCTTCAACCCAGGTCGCATTGGTGAGAGGGGGGTGGATAAGCATTCCACCTGTGCTTCCCATTATAGAAGTGACCTACTTTTTTGGTGTGGTGTCAGTAACGGATGTCCATAAGTACCACACCATCCAACAGGCAACAAGTTGTAGGACTCCACATCATAAATGTGTTCAACAGCATTACTGGGATAACCATCCAGACGAACCCATATTGTACGGCCAACAACTTGAGACACAGTTGCAACACTGATGGTCTCTGGTTTGGTCTGGTCTACGGCTTCTAGTTTAAGAGCATTTTCAAATTCAGTTGATGGTACATCCTATATCAGAAAACAGAAAAAGATTAGTATAGTAGTAATAAATTATGCATTTGGTGTGAGAGAGAATAAGAGAAAAATATCAAATGCCCTTGGCAGGAATCGAACCCACGTCTTATGTATTTCAGTCCAATGTGTTAACCACTACACCACAAGGATCAACCACGCTGGTAACGCAGCCGGAATATGAAATTTAGGGTGCTTGTGAGGATCCCAGAGCGATATTCTAATTATAGAAGATTATAAGATTATAGAAGATTATAGAAGTTCAGATAGAGCTTGGTGTCTGTGTAAAAGGGATAGACATATAAAGGAATAAATAAATAAAACTGACAATACATTTGTCACTTACCTGACAAAACAATAATTCTGGTGCTGCTTTGGTTTGCATTGACTCCATGTATGTATCCCATCTGAACTCCTTATTGGAATACCCTGAAGACATACAATGAACAATATGAATTCAGTGCTCGCCTCTCACCAATGCAACTGGGGTTCAATCCTTGGACTCATCATATTTGAGTTCAAGAAGTTGCTTTTTGGTTCTCTCCTGTGCTTTGAGGGTTTTTTCTCCAGGTTCTCTGGTTTTCCTCCCTCCCCAAAATCAAACTCTAAAATTAATTCGATCTAGACAGGGCCTCGAGGTGAAAATTACTCTGTGTTAATCTAGTTACCCTATCAAATTGTGTAGTATTTTTTCTTATAATTATGTAACACAGATATACAGTATGTATGCTAGTAGAGCATGCAGGGTTTTCAATAGAAGCTGGCAACTGGCAGATTCCGCCGTATACTCTTGCTAATTCGGCCACCTACTTAGCCACTTCCCAATGTAATTGTAAATTTTGATTAAAGTTCTTTAAAGTTTATTAAAATAAATTTTAACCCAATCTTTGTTGCTGTACTACGAAAACTGTAATGCAATCGAAACTACACCTGTACGACGATCCGCCATCTTGAACTTTTGTGAGAAGAGTGAGACTGGTGACAAGTATGCCTTGATTACATGCTCCAGTAACTTCCGGTTTACCTCCTATTTGAATTTAATAACCGCCTACCAAAAATTTTATTGGCAACCCTGAGCATGGTATGCCTAGTATATGTACCTGGTGGTGGAGTTAGTTGTAGTTTATTCTTATCACACCAGCCAACAGGAAAGATATTCCTGGACTGTGCATGGCACCAGAACATAATATTTTTGTCCTTGCCAGTATTGATTAAACTGTCAATCTGCACTGTAAAGTAGTATTTATTGAAGATTCTCTTCACAGAAGCCACACAAATAGATGATGGATCTTGAGGGTTGACTGCTTCTAGCTGCATGCCTTCCTTGAATCCATGGACGTCTGGTAAACTGTCTTCCTGTGAACAATATTGGAAAATAAAAATTGGTCGCATTGTTGGATATCTTGAACCAAACCATTTTCTTTTTTTTTGTTTCTTTTGTTTCATTAATCAACAGAGGAGCCACTTTTTGTGCTATTTTATTGCTATTAAGAATGATTGCAATCCACTTATTGTTGCATGGTAAAAGTTGCTACTTGCAGGTAAAATCGTAAGTCTACATGTCAAATGCAAGAAAAACAGTTTTATGTTAATGATACATTCAGAAATTTATTATAAGATTAGTTGTTTAAAAAATGTTACAGTACATTAAAATAAATGATTAAAAAAAGTTAACACACCTTTTTCAGCTTCAGTTGAGAATTTGGATCTGCCTTAATTGTCAATTTATACAACTCATTCAGCAGCTGTTTTTCATCAAGCCATTCAAACTTTAAATCTACAAAATATTAAATTTGTACATGTATTTAACAAATAGCAGCTTAAAAAAGACTGGTCTTTGGACAGTGAATGGCCAGAATTGGAACTTTTCCTTTGCCTTACTCATCATTTCAACTCGTAAAATTGAGCTACAAAAGAGATTCTTATTCTTATTAGAAATTATTATTTTAAGCCCTGAATAGTGCAGAGCAGCTCTCTATTCAGTGACACAGCATGGAGGAGGCACTAAAAGCAAAAAAAAAAAAAAAAAAAAAACTGTACAGGGAAGCAAGAGCTGTTGGCAAGTGCCTATCATACTTTACATTGCATAGGCAGCAAATACCAAAAAAGTGTTACAAGTGTTAAAAGTGTTAGAAGAAGCATGATGCACAAGTGCTTCTCAACACTTCTTGAGTTTTCTGCAAATCCCTGAGTGCTTTACAACTCCACACAGCACAGCACAGCAAGCAAGTTTTTTAATTTCTTATAAAATACTTTTACAATAACCATTATTTTGGATAGGCTGCGTACTCTTATAAAGCACGCCCTTCCAACCAATCAGAAAGAGAGATTTGTAACAATATTTTATTATAATACCTTTTGGAAGCTTGAGATTAAGTCCTGCTTGGAGACCCCATCCCAGATGATGTACTGATTCTGACAGGTAATACACCTCAATAGCGTGGTCCAAGTTGGAGTCTCCTTGTAAATTAACATACAGTTTGAAGCCAACACTCCTAACTACTTTTCCCACCCAGAAGCTTGTGGGATCATCTTCGTCCAGTACTTCCATGAATGATCCAAGTTTAATTTGGTTTAAATCACTGAGACTGATGGGCTTTTGTTTCACTAGATCCTAGAGAAAATGGGCAATGGAAAATGCATTTAGTGTCTAAATGCAGGGTTTGAGCAGGATCAAAGTGGTGGTTGACATTGAATTACCCCCTCTCAAAGAAGTGAACGCTGTAAAGAAAGACTTGAAAAAATGATTTCAAGCTTGAACGGGAATCGAACCCATATGACCTCCGCGATGCGGTGCGATGCTCTACCAACTGAGCTATGAAGCCAATCTTGTTGGTGAGCGGTCACTTTTGTTGGGTTCATCAAGTAATGTAGATGACCATCAACTAACCCAGAATTTACTACAATAAAAACCACCAATAATTATAGTACAGCACTTACATGTACTATCAATTAGCCTACAACTACAATATCAACTAACATTCTACCAATACGTGTACCTACATACAAAATATTAACAGTTTTGCATTGACAACCTTCACCAACAACCTAGCATGCACTATTAATAGAAGCAATAGACATTTCACCTTTTGAAACAATGCTTCTGGGACTGCTTCAGCATTCGTTGTATCCAGATATGATTTCCATTGAAAGGAATTGCTGGTATAACCTATAATCAATCAATGGTATTAGATGTCAATAACTGCTCCTTGCAAACTAGATTTAATATGAGCATACTGACACCACTGTTAAAGACAGGAAATGTGACTTCTGCACAAAAGTTTAGGGGCCATGGAGGGCCTGGGCAGAGCGTGCCACAGCCCCCCACTTTTACTCTTTTCCCATACTAGTTTCATATTTTCCATTCTATTCCCATACTGTAGTTTCATATATTTTTCCAATTTTAGCCCCACCCCCACTTTTAAAGGTGCTCCGTGGCCCCCAGTGTTACATGTAAAAGTGTCACTTTCTGTGTAAACATGATGCGTGATGTTGGGAGAACATGAGAGAAAGTTCATAACCAAAAGCAGAGCCTTGACAACCTCACGCCATCTGACATCAATCAAGGGGATTGTCGTATCATAGCTTCATTAAAACAATATGAAACAACGACGACTTTGGATATCAAGGGTTGATCAACCAATCCATTCCCTCCCCCTTACTTTCCTTTAGTTGCTTTAGAGTTTAATTACCAAATATAGAGAGTAATACAAAATCTAATAAGGAACCTACAATACTGGCTTGATAAGTTACAACCACCCCCTTGATACCATCCAGTATCTCCCATTGAATAATAATTATTATGCCGCATAAAATGTTTATTCTTACCTTTAGGTGGAGTCAATTTCACATTGTTTTTTCCACACCATCCAACAGGAAAAATGTATTTAGATCTTGAATGACAAAGAAACTGTAAAGGTGGCATCTCTGCTGATCCCACAGCTGAATCAATCTCAACAGTGAAAAAGTGCTTGTTTAAAATGTTTCTGACAGTAGCTGCACAAATCAATAAAGGATTCTCTGGGTTAACAGCCTCAACCTTCATCCCTGGTTTAAACCCTTTGTTCACTGGGAGACTAGCTTCCTACAAAAAATAAAGGAATTGTAAGCACATATACTCAGAATGAATATCTTTACAAATTAATAAGGCTGCATGGGATAGAAGAAAATAGATTCACAATGCAACTATTTGGCTTCATAATTTTTGTATTTATTTGGGGAGGGGGGAGGGGCAAGGGGCTAACAGAGTAAAGTCAGGATTAAAAGTTTTTCAAACCTGTTTGTCTTTCATGTGTTCTGAATCACTATGAGTGAAACACATTTCAGTAACTCTCCGGAATACAGCCCATCGTGAATATTTTTCCATGACTTAAAAAGAAAAAAATCACAATAAAAAAACAAGCACCACAGAGAAAGCATTTTTTGAATTTAATAATATTTTCCCTGTGGTTTCTCTAGGATAAACAGCTCATCAAGAAAGCTTACACACTACATGTAAACAGTATTTTGATAGCCACTGAAAGGAATAACATTGTCTGAAACAGGAAAAATAATGGCCATCCATGCAAGCTTAATGACACCATACAGTAGATAGTATGCCATCAACTGAAATTTCGTAGGATTTTGATAAACTCAAAGTATGGCAATTAAGTCTATGCTGATTGTTATGTCACCAATTAAGCAACAAGACTAAACACTTCGTAGGTCTTCACATAGTATCGCAAAAAATACTACATTTTTTCTCATCCTGGCGAGTTAATAGCAAAAATCTACTTTAGATATCTACTAAGAATTTATTCCTTAAAAGAAAAGGGGATTTTTATTGTTATTTAGTGCGCTAACTTACCTTTTATTACCAAAAAAACTACCCGAATCCACCATCTTTTTTTACATTCTCACATAGCTAAAATCCTGTAGAATGCCAGCCACAATGGCTGATTTGATCACGTGACCTCTTAGTGCAGGTCATCTATTCTACCCCAAGAGAGTGAATGTGCCACATGCTTATGCAGTATAAAATTTACTCAGTTTACCAGTAAGACTCCTAGCACAAGGTACTTCAAAAATAGCACTATATAATGTTCACCATACCTTCGGGTGGTTTCAACATCATTTTCATCTGCTTACTCCAACCCAAGTTGTGTAGGCGGTCAGACAACAAATTTTCCCATATGTCACCATCCTCAGATTCATACCCTTCAAACCTAAGCCGTAATCTCAGTCCAAAAATTTCCACAACTGAAGCAACCCAGTAACACAGAGGATTTTCACTATCTTGTACTTCTAGCTTGGCACCAATTTTAAGGTTCTTGTTATCGTCTTCAACAGATTTATGGAAGAGATGGTCTGGGGCAGGGATTGCATTTTTAAGGTTATTAATGAGATATTTTGCCCAGTTTTGTTCCTTATGTCTTATGGCTTCAGGTGGTATTAGTAAATTGTCTGTTTTTGCACACCAGCCAATAGGCTGTAGTAACTGAGATGAAGAATTTAACCAGAAGTCTCCACTGCGATCGTTATCATATCCATCAAATCTTAGCAACAATAATGGACCTGATACCATGACAACCGTTGCTACCCAGTAAGAATTACTGGTGCTTGAGCTATCTTTTGCTTCTACTTTCATGCCTTGCTTAAACCCTGATGCTTTGGAATCACTGGCCTGATATGAAAAAATTATAATAAGACCATCAGAAAATCTTATATAAAGAAATGAAGCCATTGAACTATCACTACAGTACAATACTTGTTTGTGTGTGCAAATACATAACTGTTGTGTACTTTTTCCACTCAAAACTCTATTATAATATGTATGTACACAATTTGTTTCAAAAAACAGAAATTGTTGTGCTTTGATGTTTTCTTGCAAAAATAGGAAAAATCGCATTTATAACTCCAAGTTCATGTGTTCCACTATAGGTGTTGTTCGGCTGTGGATATATTAGGATTTGCAGTGTGATACTCAGTCTCAGATTCCAGATCTCATTGCTTTTTGAAATGGGAGTATACTCAATAAATTACATGAACTCAGTAATAAATTAGGCTGCGTTCATGACGTATGGCAGAGGGGGGGCAGGTGAAATTGAGGGGGGATCGGGAAAATTTTGGTAGGAAAAAGGGGGGATGGGCAAATTTTTATCAGAAAAATGGGGGGGATACACAATTTTTGGAAGAAACTACAAGCTTTGCTTAGGGGGATCATATTTTTTTGCATGACTTTAATGGGGGTGTTAAGAATTATTCTGGACATTTCAAATTTTCACCTGCCCCCCCCCCCCCCCCCCCCCATAAATTATGAATGCAGCCTTATAGATTTTAATCAGTCAACAACTTACTGGTACATGTTTGAAGGCAGATTTAGGAACAGCTCTAGCTCTGCATTTCTCAAGATATTCTTCCCAGGTGAAAAAATCATTAATGTCGTCTTCATTAGAAACAGCTACAAAGATGTATAAATGTCTTTTTAGGATAAATATTCATCTGATAGATATTTAAATAGTTTGAGACCATTATACTAAAATTACTTAAATGTCATAGTGTAGATGCTTAGTACACTGACAGCAAATCAATACAGCTGTAGACCCTCATTAGATAGATAGACCATCAATACTCAGTGATGGATCCTCGAAACATGAATGGGCCATCAATAATATAGAGATATACTATCAGTATTTAATACAGTAGCTCAGACCATCAATGATCAACCATCAGCAGACTGATAGACCATGATAGACCCTCAATACATCAATACACCATCAACAATGCAGTCATATACCATAAGTATTCAATAGCCCCACAAAGATTAATGATAGACCAATGATAGACCTTCATTGGACTGATAAACCCAACACAGGCTTTGGCCAAATGGCCTTGTTCGGCATATATTCAAGATATTAGTCAAAGTTTTTCCCTATCTGAGCCTCCTGGCCAGTAAATAACCTCTACATATTTATGTCGACTGACATTTACCTACAACCATTTTTGGCTTCTTTGCTTTCTTTCTGTTTTTGAGTATTTCTTCCAATGTTCTCTTTGTTTTTTTACTCACACCATCTCCAGCTTTGTCCATGTTTCGCTTTACTTACATGTACCTCAATCTGTCATACCTCCATAATATTATAATCAGTCATATCTGGAAGGGAGAAGTATTGCTATATCAGTAATTTTCCTTTAAAGGAAAAACATTTGCAGAATGGCATATTAAATAAACAGATATTGTATATTTTGCAGAAATTATTCATACCCCCCTCCCCCCGTAATTCCAATTTCCTTCCATACAAACTCTGTAATTTTGTTCTTTCTCTCACCCCCCCCCCCCCATACCTCAAATTCATCTGTGGGGGGGGGGGGGGTATAGATAATTTCTGTAACTACACATTGGTATTTTACAGTGTAAATTGAAAAACCATGAGCACCTAGAAATATTCTAGGAATGTTATATTCTTCTTTGGCCAATCAGAATTGACTTTCTAACCAAAAAATAAAGGAAAGATAGCAATAACACTTCTGATTGGCTATTAAACATTCTTGAAATATTTCTAGGTGCCCACGCTTTTTTGATTTGTACTTTAAAACACAATAAATAAAGTTTATTTCACGGCTTGTAACTCAGACGTTACTTTCGAGGGGGGACGGCGAGCAAATAGACATCTGTTTTCTTATGTAGCAGCTTGGACAAAATTACGTGTTGCAACCATAAAGTTTTGAAAAATTGTCACATATCACACTATAAAGTTATTTGAAAGACTGTCATCAAGCCGAATGATACCATGGCTAAAGATCGAGAAACAATATTCGAGATACAAATTTTGAAATAAAATAATCTGACGAATTGAAAGAAACATTTTTGTAGTTGATTTCAAGAAAATCTCGATATTTTTGATGTTACTGATGCACGAGGATCTAACAAGTTTGTAACGCGCGAAAATTATATCGCGACAATTATGATGATTCCTCGCGCACGCAAATGTTTATAATACTATTTTCCTCTAAACAACAGCAATTGTAGGCTAAATAGCTCTTCAGTAAACCAAATAAGTGCCTAAAAAGATCTTCTTTTTGCATATAAAATACGTCTCCATTTATCAAAGTACGAAGCACTTTATTCAAAATCATCCCAAGACACTGACCGTTTGTCACTCTCGTTTTAGTATGATGGCGGGAATTCGTTATAATGGAAGGATTCCTATGCAATCTGATGTTGGTATGGATGGCAGTTTTACCGTAATGAGTGGTAAGAGAGATAAAATAGTCATACCTACCGTGATATTTTTACTCTACACTTCAGTCAATCGGGACATACATTTGGGCATTTGCTATAATACAATGGCGCGCGAAAAGTACCTCGGGAAGCCCGCGCTACAAATATCCCGGATGTAAAAAATAAATAGGGGAAATGACCGCCCGTCGGTCATATAACGGTACGAAATAATTCCAAAATATCAATAAATTAATTTGTTTTTCAACTCATAGTTTTGTTGTTTTATTTATTCATTTTTATTTTCGCTTATGTTTCATTAAAAGAACATCTTAAAAATAACATCGGCTTAGTAAAAATAACATTAAAATACTTGTCTATTTAAGACTTTTTTCTAAATTAAGAGTTATAAAAAAATTCAATTTCTTTGAAGACTGATATGTATGTCATGACATATACGTTTTATACCATACGTTGCAAGGCCAATGATTTAGGCAGTTTTCTTAAGTATATTGTCTTTGGAGACAATGATATCAGATACCAATTTTCAGAAGATAACAATATGGTGTTTTGTTAGAAATAAAAAAAAAATCCAACGACTTTTTGAAGTACGAGCTCTGACATAAGGATCAAGTCAGCGGTTACATCGTCATAGCAACGCTAATTCCTTCGAACCATTTTCCATTTTGCGCGTGCTGGTTTGGAAGACTTTGGTTTGGAAGACTTTGGTTCATAAAAAATTTGCCTTTTAACTTTCAAAAAGAACTTTTGATTTCAAAGCACCTCGATACATTCAGTCCAAATGAGTAATACTAAAAATCTTCGGACTCCGGAGAGCAAAAAGACCGCGTCTTCAGAGACAAGTAAGACGCATCTTGATGACGAACAAATGAAGCTGATCAACAAACGCGACGCTCATAGAAGAAGAAACGAAGCTTATGTTAAAGTTGTGTACGGGAATTCTACTGAGAGGGAAGAAGTGCGGTAAGTAGCCTCTTGAATTCTTGACTTTTCACTCTTTCCTATGTACTTAAAGTAAATAATTGTACATTCAAAAGTCAGGTGTTAGTGAGGTACAAACCACATCAAGAGTAACTTTGTGGTTTTTTTAAATATTATTTTTTAAGCCTAAATAGCTCCAAAATAAACTATAGATATCTTGAAATAGCAGCTACGAATAATATCATACGTATGACGTTGCTAAATCAGCTTGAATGTAAAAGATGTTGACTTTTTCCAACCCTTGTCGTAACTATGGTACTCGAAATGTTTACACATTACACATTACTTCAAAACCACTTCCGGTTGGTGATTGGCTCTTTAAGAAATAAAATTCTTTTCGTTTTCATGTAAAGGAGGCGGAACAGAATATCACTTCAGCAGCAGATTGAAGAACGTGATGAGAACCACAGGACGTTTATGAAGAACAGATTTGGTGAAAGCGAATTTGCCATTAACTACGACAAAGCTTGTTTACACCAGGACGCACAAGACAGAAAAAATAGGCATGATTACCTCAAGACGTTCAGGGATGAAAATAAAAGGGTAAATGTTTAATTTTCAAGCTATTAAATACCTTCAAATGTAACAAGGGACTGGTCATTTATTAGAGGGGGAAGGGGGGGGGGGGGGGGTTGGGTGGTGCATTTTCATTTTCCATGGCATGTCTTCTTGTGGCCCTGTTCTTTCAAATGCATAAAGTAATATAACGTGGCCCCAGCAAGAATGAGAACATAAAATAGCATGAACCACCCCCAACTCAGACCCAACCTGGGCCTAAGAGTCTTGAAAGACATTGATTTCCTTCACTATCTTGCATCTTCACCCCTGACGATAGGTCCAAGATAGGGCTCTAAGTCTAACATCCATACACTTTCGGTTCTACCTACACATGAGCTCATCATACAAACTTACAAGCAAATTATTTTTTGATACATCATATCAACACTGCCCCCTCCACTTGTGCCATGGCCATATGCAGCATATTTCCCCTATTCCCTGCGTTACCTTCAAATTAATCCTTACAATTTTCATATTTTCCTATATCTCTTCCAATCTATGATACTCATACGAACTCATTCCCATCCATACCCTCATGCTCTATAAACACTCTTTCACACTCCTTAACATATTACCCACCGAAAACCCATTCCCCTCTCTCCTTGCTTGGGTCTGAATACCTGTGTTTTCCATAGTATTATCAGATTCACTTTCGAGATTCTATGCTTTAAATTTGCTATGAAAATGTAAACTAAATAGCTTTATACACTATATCAAACCTGAAAAAGTTGACTAAAAACGCATGACCCTCCCAAAAATATTTGCATAATAATGCAGCCCCTCATTTTTGGTTGAACAAAAAACAAAGGCCCCTTCCCCATTTCCACCACCCTACCCGCCCTCTAATAAATGACCAGTCCCCCAAGTTCTTTATGAAAATATTTTGAAATAGAGGGCTGCAGCGATGAAGGGTTGGGGTTTTAAAAATGCATTACTGGTTTCAATCAATTCTAGGGGATTCATTCCATGTCGGATGATATAGCAAAAGAACTCATGTGCAAATGAAGAATAGGGTAGGAAGGGAAAGGGGAAGGGAAGGGAAGGGAAGCCCCTGCTACCTTTTGCTCAAACTGTATCTCTTGGTTTCCCTTCTTCTCCTCTAGTACTACAACCTGTCAAATACAGTATTCCATTATCAGGAATCCCTAGCATGAGCCCAATGCTGTTCATTTTAAGCAAAGTCTATGTAAAAAAAGGGGACAGACAATGGTCAATATATTGCATATGGTCAGTTACAAAAATAATGCTCCTGGTCAACCCTTTATTTTATGATAGTGGGTCTAATCAGATTTAACTAACTCAGTTTTTTCCTTCTCTTTTTAATTCCCTTCTTTTTCCACAGCTGATGGAAATCCGAGCAGAGCAACTTAGAAAGGAAAGACAAGCCACACACCAACTTGAACGCCAACTTTTAACTCTCAGTCCCATCAACTGGAATAAGACACTGAATTAGTGTTGCTGATGAAGCTGATCACAGCTTACACCTGACTATACCATCAATCATGGCCTTGACTAAGTTCACTGGGAAACACAAAGACGACAAAACTAACTCATGTTGCTTTATTAAGTGTGCAACCACATTAGAGGCTAGTGGTGAGATTATAACAGAAGTGTTTTGTTTTATAAAACTCAATTTCGAATTCCTAAAGACAAATCATGTAGTGGAACAGTGTGAATTTTCTTTTATCAATTTAAACTAAAAAACTTGATTATATATGAACAAATTTAAAGAAAAACTTTGAAACGGTAAACTGGATGGATCTTTTAAATCATAGCTATCTGGCTGTGTCAAAATTTATAATGAAAGTCATAAAATACATTACATACAGAGTTTTTAAGGAGCTAGTAAAATCAAAATCTTAGGTCTGGGATAGGTTCAGGGTTTTGAGGTCCTGGTGGCACACCCCTACCCAAGTTGAGGTGGTAGTACCCCCCCCCCCACCCCCCCACCCCCCCCCCCCGGCAAACAACTGTCGTTTGGGGTTATATTTTACGATTGCACATCCTGTTCTTCATGTTGACTAACATGAAGAATTATTCACGGCCATAAAGTCGAACGTTTCTTTTTTGATTTGCGAACGATTCTTTGTTTAAGTAAGGTTAACGACAGTAGAATATTGACACCGATCAACACTTCTTCGTCTCCGTCGTCCACGTTGAATCTGCATGGTACTTTGTTTTACCGCTGAGTGATAATTCGCGGACTCATGATCAGGTGTCAACAGACAGCCGGCGATCGTCTGCGATCCGATGTGAACCAAGCTTTAAGGATTCGTGATAGGGATTCCTCCCGGGTGGGGGGGGGGGGGGGTACTCCCATATATGGACTATACGGGGATGATCCACTGAACAGGGTATGGTTTTTCGAGCTTCTTATCATAAAGAGTATGCAATTTCACTCAAGTTCCAAGTTCTTCCTGAATTTCCTGTCATATTCAGGGATTTCTGCTTTCGTATTGACCGAAACTGGTTATTATGGTCGTAAAAAAACGATACGCGAGATGACATGATAATTGAAACAGGAACTCAGTGCAATAAATTATATTTTTTGTCATAAACAGGGTCCACAAATTTGATTTTTTTAATCATAAACAGGATACATCTTTCAGAATCCCAGCGGAACACCCCTACCCAAATTCTGGCGGAGTACCCCCCCCCCCCCCCCCCCCGGGATTCCTCTCAAGCGAAGAAGGCCAATTATTGTCAGGCGTGAAATTTATCACTTCAGTTATTTCCGGCGTATCAAAACGAGGAAAACGTAATTGTAGTCCCGGCAGCAGGAAATTGAAATGTAAACAAAATACCGAATACCAACAAAAATAAATTTTAGGGGATGACATTCTAAAAGATATGAAGCCTTAGTACAACTATCGAATACCACGCCAATGATATTCATCCTATTAATTGTATTTCTATTACATGTATTTGTCGTTCTCAAAAGACGAATATCTTGCGTGGTATTCTGTAGTTGCTCCAAAGCCTTAACTGAAAGGAAGTTGATATATTGATCAGCAGAAGATATGACATTTTCGTCAACAGCTAGAACATTCGCTTAAATAGTTTGATAGGATTTGCAGGCTTTTGTCATAAGTTTGAAGCAAAGGAAAATATTTTTAGGCAAATTTCCAGAGTTTGAGAATTCATTAGAGAGTAACTCAAACTACGAAAGATCCCTTCATGCAGTTGAGTTGCGTGCCTATCGCGTAACTCGAAATCACACAACTTTCTTAACGACATCGAGTTACGCGCAGTGCGTGATAACGTCAAATTTGGGTGTGGTCGAGCGCGTATCTCGAAAAGCGTGTAGCTCGAAGCGCATACAGTCCTTTGAATAAACATTGTCGTTTGATCGGCTTCATCCCTACGCGCCTAGACCGAAAAGGACCATGGGGATAATTAATTCACAGTTACTAGCTGCCGCATATGTTATCTAACACGTCTTAAGCTCGCAGTTTTCGATCCCATTGAATTTGCTAAAACCATGCCTCGAGCATACGGCGAAGATTTAAACTGGCGAGCAGTTTGGATGACGCAAAGTCTGGGTAATTTACCCGTTATCCTTTTCGGTAGGCGCGTAGGGATGATCCGATCAACGACAACGTTTAGTCAAAGGACTGTATGTATAACTCGAGGAATACCCGATCTCAATAATTGCTCCGGTTATGACATATATATGAATATTAATTTTCATCTGGATTTTTGGTTTCATATAAAACACTACTAAACACTACTGTGAGAGACAGGAAACCAGGAAATCTATCATAATGCCCTGAAATCGCAATTTTTCGAGAACATTGAAGCCCTACTTTGCCCTTTTTCTTCTAATTGCTTTCTGGTTGGAAACGGCGTTTTTTTCCAACTTTCCAACTTTAATAACTTTTTTGATTGACTTATATTGTACATACTCGTGAAAGGCCGGGTCAAACTTTTCATCCCATGTTTCCATCCCAAATCTTGAATTTGGGGCTTGCGAAGTTCATGTAATTTAATGGATACTCTTTCGAGCTCCTCCAAAGACGGCAAACGGCAAACCCACGCCAACGAAGCTTAATAACTCGCGTTTACAAAAAAAAAAAAAAAACCCTCCAACTCCTTCTGATTCGAAATGCACACTTCTGCCAGATATTGGGTCAATTGGGCTTTGCGGGTGATTGTCTCTTCTTAATTATCACATCACGTCCCTCGACTGGTTAGCAATTGTCAGCACAATTGTATGTAGAGCCAGTTTTTGTATGACTGTGAAAAGCTTACGGCACGAACGCGGACGTGAACATGGCAAGGGATACGCCAGACCAATCTCATTGCTCGAGAATTTACTCTCCATCCAATCAAATTCTCGAAACACGGCATAAACACGGCGCAGACACGGTCACGCCAAGGTCACGGCACTGCCAGAACAGACTAATAACAATGAATCAGCTAATTACAAATGCAATCCTAGAAAACATCACGTTCGCGGCAAGACACGCATACGGCATCATACGGCAGCAAGCTTTTCACAGCCATACCAAAACTGCTCTATCAAAGTTAACGGTTCCGGCATCCATTGCTCAAGGTGTGTTAAAACCGACTTATATGCAAGGACGACTTAATTTATGCCCTTACAAAAGGTAAGTCATAATTTTTTTTCTTTCAGGTGAATTTTTGAATTTTCAGAATTTTTCGTTTGTTCTGAACAACCCTCGTAGGAATTCGCCGCTGGAAGACTCGGGTCTCAAACAATACAAATAAAGGGTCACGCTCGACACGCTCGACAGTCCCAGATATTGAGGAATTAGTACAAGAATCAAAGATATTCTAGAGAAGGAAAATCGTGTGTTTTCATTCATAAGTAGCGACCCACGACGAGGGAGCGAAAACAAACTGTAATATCTTATTAACCTCCAGGTGTCTTACTTTTGGCTTACACAACCAAAAATTACAAAGGTGATACCTTCTTTTCAGGGATGATTCATTTTTTATTTGTGTATATTTCAGGTGTTCCATTCCCACCATCAGACCTCACGATTACAGGTTGTTACAGCCGAACTACCACCATTACATGGAAAAAGGGACAAGATAATGACGCGCCCATCACCCACTTTGTCGTTGAACAAGAATCCACCTACTTTCCAGAGGAATGGCATGTCATTGTCAATATCACCGACCCCACAAAAACATCTTATACTCTGCAACTGACAGCTTGGGCAAACTTGACGTTTAGAATGCGAGCTATCAATAAGATTGGGCCCAGTCGAGCAAGCATGCCGACACCAAAAGGACAGTGCGTTACTAGCGTGTTCAGTAAGTTTAAATGATAGCTTTTTGCTTAGGGTGTTTCATTGAAAACATTAAAAAAATATATATAAATATAATAAATTGATAAATTAAATAAAGTTATTTAGATTAAGGTTCAATTGCAAGTTTACTTTAAACCTGAGAACTGTGGTTTTACTCCAACAGGGCCACTTATGTTTCCCAAAAACTTCAGAGGATTGCCAGGAAAAGCAAATGAGCTTGATATTGCATGGACGGTAAGAGTCGTATTCTTTAATTCTGTCAAATATGGCGTATTTACTTCTCCTTAGTGGAAGGTGTAATGCCTAACAGGGTTTCAACCCAATTCTCTACTTTCACATCCCCATAATGCCTTGCGTCTTTTGGTGGTAACCAATAAAAAAAACTGTCCCAAATTAAAAGGTTTCTTAATTGAATTCATACAATACCTGCTTTTATCTGTACAATACTGATTATCAGTTTATTCCAAGTTATGTTTGCGTGTACAGATCATCAAGAGTTTTGGTCTTACAGAAAATGTATTAACTTACGAAAAAATGTTTAAAATTTACCTTAAACGTCTCAAGCTTCTATCTTTTTCTGTTTTTTTACTTCTTCATTTTATTTTTGGATACCAAACAAGGTATTGTCAACATCGTATGATCAGCTTTCAGCAAAATAAGTGGGTTTTTACCCTCTGGTTACGCCCCAAAGACGCAAAGTATTATAGGCATGTGAAAGTAGAGAATAGACCTCTTTACCTTCGTTGTTTGTTGTGCACATTTCAGACCATGTGATCAGCCACTCTTGGGAGTTGATTCTAGTTCATGTATAAATATAAATATTTTAACATGTTCCTCATTAAAAAAACACTCTCAGGGGAATGTCATGTGATCTGAAATGGTCAATTTGCATACGAAGGTAAATTGAATTACAGTAGTACAATTTAGAAGTTAGTTTTTGAGGAGGGTGAGGAAAACCGGAGAACCTGAACCCGGAAAAGCCCTCGAAGCACTCGAGAGAACCAACAAACAACTCTACTTACATATGCAATTTATAGTATTCATGTAGTACGTGGGATGCATATATTTAAATGCATACTGGGATACTTTATTGCTGATCTTTCAGTCATATTTGGCTGTCTAGTTTCTTATTTTTAATCCCTCTACAAAATGTAACCATTGTTTTTTTGTGCTCCATTTTTGAACCTTTTTTCTGGGAAACTGACAACTATTTACTTGAAATTGCTAACTAAAGATTGATTACAAATTCTCTATCTATATAGCCCATGACCAAGCTTGAAGCCTGCAATGGCCCAGGATTGCATTACATCCTCAACTACTATAAGATTCTAGATAACGGTCAGAAAGGAAAAGAACAGAAAGCAGTTATCATGGATCCAACTGTTGATCATTACTCAATTCCCAATGCTGGCTACTACCAACTGTGGGAGTTCCAGATTACGGCAAAGAATGACGTTGGTGAAGGACCAGTCAGTGATATCGTTAAATGTTTCTCAGGTCAAGATGCACCAACATCTAAACCAGAAAATGTGAAATTGGGGAACATATCTGCTCGTTCTATTGAGTTAATATGGAATCGAGTTATCGTGACGAGGGAGAGTGTTGATGGATACAATGTAAGTTATTTTAATAGTTCATATCATACAGTATGTACTAAATATTTATGTTCTCTACAGTAAAATTACTCCAACCAAGGCCACCCAAACAAATTTTCTAATAAGCCAATCGAAAGTGGGAATCTGAACAATGGAATCGCTACAGATTGGAGAAATATCCATGAGTTTACACGGTTTAGAAGACTGCCGACACCTTTGTTGTCGAATATAAACGTGCTATCGCATAGCAACACGGTGATAACATCTAACAGTGTCAGCCTGATACATTAGTATTGTTGTCTGGAAGAAACAAACTGTTTTCAAGAAACTGTGTAATTTTATAGTTCCTTTTGCTTTTCTATCCTATTTGAAGTCATAATTTACTATTTACTGGGTTGCCTGTGGCAGCCCAGTCGTAAAATGCCTTTGTATTTTTGTATTTTGTTTTTGTCCATCTCGCGAAAAGTGCATTGTTGCGCAAGAGTACCCATATATGGGTTTGAAGGACGTGTTCATAGATTAATGAATTCATGATTAATGATTAATGATTATAAAGTCATATAATTGAGCAGTAAAAGAAGATTTCTCGGACTGTAATTAGCGGTTTACCTGTGGTAAACCGCTCATAGAAGACCTTCGTTTTTTCTGATTCTTCGATCCCCGACAAAATGGACAAATTGCGCAATAGTACCCAGAGGTCTTCAGGGCCTTATACCCAAGAGACCTTCCCGTCTATAGTCCAATCAATAAGCATGTACCACATGTCAATCACTCGTCACTATGTTGTCAAGTGATTATGAAAGGGCGGAGCTAACAGACCACGTGACAGAAATTAATTTTTACGCATGCTCTATTTCGTTGACTGCTGTATTTTGGTTAACTATTCATGCTTTGATTCAGCTATTTTAATAAAGCAGTATTTTCTGTAATCGAAGATCAGTTCTAAGCCGGATAAACGTGGTCGTGTTAAAGAACTCCGCGCCTAATAAATGGCTTCGACTTTTAAGGTAGAACCAAGTGTTTAGCCTATTACGGCCGAAAATCAAACACTGCCATTTTTAGTTTTTGACGTTTTTTCTCCTCATTCTCAGGTACGATTTTTCTGAAATTTTCAGAATCTTATCATCTAGTACTAATGCAAAAATATTTATGACGCCGCTTGAAAATTTGATTCAAAATTTGAAGCATATGAAACATCGCGCTGTGGAAATTAAACATTACCATTGAATGGATTGCCTTGAAGTTTTTACGTATCTATTCCAAGTATTTCTAATGGGCCTTACGAAAAATCAGCATCAAATCGTAAAAAACTCATCGAATAAATGTTTTTTTTACTAATTGTCGTTGTAAACCTCAAAGATGAGAGTTTTGCTAAAAATCACATCACAAGAGGCATCATAACTTTTTTTCTGCCCAAGACTTTCCATCCAAATCTATACACAGGCTGCATTAGTACTAGATGATAAGATTCTGAAAATTTCAGAGTACAATTTGGGATTTAACTCCTCTTGTCCAATTAGAATCGAGTAATTTTGTAGAGTGTATTATAAGGTGTTAAATAAGCTCCAGCATAACAGCACGTTAGGCGACCCAGTGCACGCTCCAAGAGCGTCTTGTTTTTCTATGTTTTTGGTGACATAAATCATTATATTTGTAAAGAAAACATATTACAAGCTCTTATTTATCATTTAGTTTTGCCATTCTGATCTGCGGAAGAAAATCTAAATTTAAAATGTTCCGCTAATCTATTGTCTAAATACTTAAACGCTATTGGATAATTCGTAGAAAATTATTTGTCAAGGTGGCCTTGGTTTGAGTAGTTGCACTGTAGTGAATAGTCACGCTTGTGCACTTTCAGTTGCCTAATTCCTATCCAAAATAATGGTTATAGTAATTTGTATTTCATAAAAGAAATAGAAAACGCGCACGCGTGCTAGTGTGCAGTTATAAATCATGCGCCACGCGTTGTGCTTCTCCTAACACTTCTCTCGTGTAACCCCCACGCGCTTTATAACTGCACACAGCACGTGCGCACTTTTTCTGTTTCTTCATCGGGTGGGAGATATGATTGTTTATATTTGGTGGGAAGCATTTAGGCCCCATCCACACGTATCCGGAAATTTCTTGATCCGCCCTGATGCACGCTAGTGCCTAGTCCCTTTGATGGATAGCTTTTCTTATTGAGCATGCGCAAATCGTGTGTACATCAGCGTATTCGAAAATTTGCGGATACGACCGTCCACACGTATCCGTATTCGGAGCGTATTCGAAAATTTCCACTCTAGAGACCGTTTTCGAAAATTTCCGGATACGGATACAAACATTTCCGGACACGTGTGGACACAACTCCTCGTATCCGCAAAAACAAAAATTGCGGATACAAAGATTTCCGGATACGTGTGGACGGGGCCTTAACGGTAACAAGGAAAAAACTTGACTGCAACAGGGGTGGGGGCTGTGAGGAGTGTTACAAGTCACCCCCTCCCTTATTGTATGTAACAGCATCTCCAATTAACATCAAAAACAATATATTATAATGACATGGTCCAACCCATCCACCCTCTCCATCCCTGGGGTCTTTTCTATTCATTCACCTAGCATTCCATTCATTCATTTAATAATTTTATTACATGGTTTGTCTTAAGATCTATCATTGGGATCAAAGCAAGTTAGTAGAAACTCATCGTCAAAATAGAAAGACCCCAATAGGTGCTAAAGTGTTCAAGGCCATTTCAACTCCTGAAGATATTCAGAAGCAAAACGTCACTGGACTAATCCCCTACACCAGCTATACTCTGACAATTAAAGCCTTTAACAGTGGAGGAGAGGGGCCATCAAGCGAGGAGGTCAAGTTCGATACTCTGGAAGATTGTGAGTGGCCATATAGAATTATAATTGAACTTTGTACATGTAATTGTGTGTTATGACCAGATGACAGCCAGTTTTGGTGAGGTGTTGATGAAGGGTAACCTTTGGTTGGCCAACTAGTTGTCGTCACGCCAATGTGTTGGCTGGCAATAGACGACTTGCACTAACAGGTCAAGTGACCCCACCCCCTTAAAACGACCAAATGAGTCAAAATGAGCTCCAGAAATGAAAAGAGCACCGCCTCAAATTTAGTAAGAGGGCGAAGTTTCAGCTTGAATTGTTGACTATAGAAGAAATGACATTAAATATAAAATCAAAGATTTTACAAGGATTTGTAAGGGAAAAGTGTTGGCTGGTAAGCTTTTGCCATCCAGCGCACTTTCCCATACAAATCCTTATAAAACATTCAATTTCATATCTAATGCCATTTCTCCTGATTCGCTTATTATGAGCTGAAACTCATAATAAGAAGGAGTATTAGAGCAGGTTTTAAATGATGATAGTGATTACGAAAACGAAGAAGGAAGTGAGGAAGAGATAGAACTAGAAGTAGACAGCCAGAAAAGTATTTATAGAGGAATGGGTATCTACTTTTGATGAGGGAAAAGCTCAGGTTTCGATGGTGCATTTTCCCGAGCGAATGCGGTGCACGTACTTCTTCTTGTGGTTCGAGAGTCTTTTAAAGATCAAAGTAGAGAAAAAGACCCGTTACAGGAAGGTATGAAAACTATCTAAAGCTCAGGTTAAACGTCGAACTTCACATGAGCCGAACTTAATGACATCAAAGAAGACTGCCTTGTTATCTATCCTTTCAATTTGGTTCGACTCATGTGAAGTTCAACGTTTGACCTGAGCCTAAAAATGTAACTTTTAAATAGTTTAAAATATGTTTATAAAATTAATATTTGAGTTTATAGAACACTATTATAGTCCCGGGGGGGGGAGACTCTCTTGGAAAGTGGGTTGGGGGCTCGTCGGACCTTTTAGCGTCGAAAATGAGACCTCGCGTACCTTATAGGGTCTCCGGCTGACTCCCGGCTGACTCCGTACCTTTAAGGGTCTCAGGCTGACTCCGTACCTTTAAGGGTCTCAGGCTGACTCCGTACCTTTAAGGGTCTCAGGCTGACTCCGTACCTTTAAGGGTCAGATTTCTTCGTTTTTAAAAATATCAAACGACATACGAGAATATAATGGTTGGACTATGAGGGACTACCTTTTATGAGTGACATCATTTATTGAGACAACAGAATATTTGTAACAATCATTGTTTATTGCTGGAATGATCATATGCATAGGATCAGTTATAGCTCTCATATGCATCTCAAATATAATATACCCCAGTAATAATTGTTTGATATATTGGAGCAGTATATTTTACAGCAGTAGATTAAAGAACGTGTTGGGAACCACAGGAAGTTTATGAAGAACAGATTTGGTGAAAGCGAATTTGCCATTAACTACGACAAAGCTTGTTTACACCAGGACGCACAAGACAGAAAAAATAGGCATGATTACCTCAAGACGTTCAGGGATGAAAATAAAAGGGTAAATGTTTAATTTTCTAGCTATTAAATACCTTCAAATGTAACAAGTTCTTTATAAAACTATTTTGAAATAGAAGGCTGCAGCGATGGAGGTTGGGGGTTTCAAAAGTCCATTACTGCCAGTTTTCAATCAGTTCTAGGGGAGTCATTCCATGTCGGATGATATAGCAAAAGAACTCATTGAAAAGTCCTTTGTTAAATTCATCCAAGATGGCAGCAATGATGTCATGTGCAAATAAAGAATAGGGGTGGAAAGGGAAGGGGAAGGGGAAGGGAAGCCCCTGCTACCTTATGCTCAAACTGTATCTCTTGGTTTCCCTTCTTCTCTTCTAGTACTATAACCCGTCAAATACAGTATTCCGTTATCAGGAATCCCTAGCATGAGCCCAATGCTGTTCATTTTAAGGAAAATCTATATAAAAAAGGGGAAAGACAGCTGGTGGAAATTTAGAGAATATATTGCATTTGGTCATTTACAAAAATAATGCTCCTGGTCGACCCTTATTTTTGAGTGCATCTAATCAGATTTAACTACCTCAGTTTTTTCCTTCTCAAAAACAGCTGATGGAAATCCGAGCAGAGCAACTTAGAAAGGAAAGGCAAGCAACACACCAACTCGAACGCCAACTTTTAACTCTCAGTCCCATCAACTGGAATAAGACACTGAATTAGTGTTGCTGATGAAGCTGATCACAGCTTACACCTGACTATACCATCAATCATGGCCTTGACTAAGTTCACTGGGAAACAGAAAATGACAAAACTAACTCATGTTGCTTTATTAAGTGTGCAACCACATTAGAGGCTACTAGAAGTGGTGAGATTATAACAGAAAGGTTGTTTTATAAAACTCATTATAAAATAACTGTTATGAATGTCGCGTTCTGATTGGTTTGGAGCGCGTGCTTTATGAGAGCACATTGCACGCGCGCGCACTTTCCGTTGCGTCATTCCTACCTATTATTGTAAATCGTATCTTATAAAAAAAAAAAAAAACTTGCTTGCTGTGCTGTGTGCAATCATAAAGCACTTGGGGGTTGGCAGAACACTCAAGAAGTGTCAAGAAGCACTCCGCTACGCGTCGTGCTTCTCCTAACACTTCTCTCGTGTTCTACCAACCCCCGCGTGCTTTATGACAGCACACAGCACGCGCGAGCGTTTTCTATTTCTTCAATTTCGAATTCCTAAAGTCAAATCATGTAGTGGAACAGTGTGAATTGTCTTTTATTTAAACAAAGAAACTTGATTATATATATATGTACAAATTGGAAGAAAAACTTTGAAATAGCAAACTGGATGTATGTTTTAAATCATAACTATCTGGCTGTGACAAAATTTATAATGAAAGTCATAAAATACATTATTTACAGAGTTTTTAAATGATACACGGAACACAACTTTCGTCAAAAAAAATTTTTTTTTTGAAACTATGCTAAATCAAATATAAAAGTAAAATCTTTAATTTTATATAAAAATTAAAATAATATACTTTACGCTCATTGGCGTACTGTGCAGAAACTTGTCAACATTGAGTAAATAAACTTATAATCCCATTAAACTAAACTTGTGTTTTTCTCAAAAGTAGTTTTTGGTAAAATACACATTTTCAGAAGGTTTATTCTCCCTCGGTTTTTGATCAATTACCGTGAAACTCGGCATGTGGATTCCTACTATGCTCGAGTTTAAAATTGTGTCTGCGTTTTTTCATTTTCTTTTTCTTTTGTCAGATATTTGCCATTTTCTCAAGAATGCCCTTAAAAACATGTAGTTATAACTTTGGAATTGAATAAAAGATTAAAGAAGCGCTAAAAGAAAAAACGCAGACACACTTTGGTAGAACAACATACGTGTAATAAGATGCAAAAAAAAATTGATCTGTTTACCCTAACCAAAGGAGAACAAACATCTCGCGTCGAACCATAGTGTTTGCAATCAATGCCCGATTTATCCAAAATGAATTATTTTTTTCCAAAAGTAAAATCGAATATGCAATATTTGAACTTTAAGCTGTTAGGAAATGTATACTTTATGGGGAAATTTATATAAACTAAACGTGCTATGAGCGTTCAAAAAACCCGACCCGATTGTGTTCCGTGTATCCTTAAGGAGCTATTAATGCCCACTTGTGATATATGTGTGATACTTTTTGTTAATAAAATATATGTAATATATAACTTCAAAACATCAATATTTGTTATTTTCTGTTCTCATATATTTTATATTCCTAATATACACATCTCAGTGGGTAGTACGATAACAACAATGCACTACAGTATAATAATCCACAGTTCCCTGCATCATCAGAACAGCATTAAACTTGCAATGAAAGATACCCTTCTATAACCTTTTAATTATTCACATGTCTCTATCACTGCAAGGTCACTGCTGTCCTTCCTTCAATGCACAGGCATGGCTACCTTTCAAGATGGTGCAGGGAACCGAGAAGGGGACTGTTGTTTGAAACATGTAGTGATGAAATCTTGAGATCAATTTTGTTCACCAAATGATTCTTCAGTAGAATTCTGTTCCACTTCAACTGGCATATCATCCTAAAAATGGGGGGAAAGCAGCAATAAGAAAAAAATGCTTCCAGGTCACACTGAATTAGACACGTTTGTTGACTTGAATGTCAGGGAATTATGAAAACATCAATGAATGAATGATTCTTTTCTACATTGCAATAAATACAATCATATGAAATCGCCTGGTAATACAATGCAGTAGACACCAGTAGGATTGGTCGAGTTTTAACTTAACAACTCTTTAAGTTCAGAACCAGAACCAAGTTAAGAACCAGCCCACTTAAGACAAAAATTAGATTGAAGTCCAAATGGTGGCTATGTGGCCTTGTGACAGTAAGGTGTATTAGGCCCATACAATTTACTCAGCTGACCTAAATATAGGTTAGAATTTGCAAGAACCCAATTTTCCATTTACCTCTTCTGCAGTTTGCTTTAAAAAGGCTCTGACCATCTTAATGGATTTAGTAGTCATCCCTTTGAACTGGAATCTTTTCTTTTCACTATCGTCACCTGATTTGAATTCATGCCAACAAGTTTTGCATTAGTAAAGGCTTCGACTCACAAAGTGTAATGTGTAGTTCCAGAAATCATCCATACCCACCCCACAGAGGAATTTGGAATTTCCAAAGAGTAGGGGGATCAGAGAAAGAACAAAAATTACAGAGTTTGTATGGAAGAAAATTGGAATCTTCCGGGGGGTAGGGGGGTGTCATAAAAAAATTCCTCCATGAGGGGGTATGGATAATTTTTGGAACTACACAATATATTAGGGATATATATATATATATATATTTATATAGATGTGTATGGTAAAGTATTCAAATTTCAACCATTGACTGTAAAATCAGTGAACTGGAATCACATGATTATGCCAAAAATTTTAACCAATCAAATTAATGATTGATTTGTGACTTTCCAGAGCCTTGGATTTTTAGTTAGAAAGCTGAGAAGGCTTTGGATACGAGAATGCCCTTTAATGGTATGCAGGCATCTCAAGTATAAGAATAATTTATGTTTCTTACCTTGCACTTCCTCAAAGAAGACATTTGTTCCAATAGCATCTAAAAAGTTAGATACAATGGTAAATGAAATCAAGAGACATTAAACCAAAGCAACACTCAAAGGGTTGATAATAAAAACAAATTGAAGTCTTAGTTTTTTCTGCTCAGATATCCTAAAAATTTGTGGAGAGAGTGGTATTTGCTATAACTGAACATGGTCCAGTATATACAGTGTATATCTTGGTTGCTAATGACATCACTATGCACGCATACAAGACAAAAATTTGTAGAGGAAATATAAATGGGAAAAAAATAAGTTATTTACCATCCTAAATTCAGTCCGGACAGGAAAAAACTGTGCCCTCATCCTTGAAAACAGTCTGGATATTCAAAAGTGTCCTCGGGTACAGTTTTTTATATCCATGCCTTCTGGCTGGTAAATAACCCCCTATTAATATTTTACTCTTGCCTTCATGTTCTCCAACAAATGTGTAGGGTCCAATCTGTAGTACTGGTTCACTTGTGTTGATTCCCTAAAAGTACAAGAATAACAAGCTCATCAGTATGTAACACAATTGCTATTATAGAAATGTAGGTCAATTAAGACATTTATAGTACACTCAACAAAATTACTTGACTCTGATTGGTCGAGAGGAGTACAATTATAGCGTTAATTGTACTCCGGAGTACCGAATTAAGTCGCTATGGAAACACGGCCAAAACAATGTCAAAACAATTATTTTCTATCATTTCGTACTTAAAAAAACATAAATAAAATTATAATGCCGTAAGAAGTAATCTTTTTTATGCATTTCAGTTGCGCGATGGACTGAAAATCGGCCGCCAAATAGACAAAGATGAACGGCGTCGCTTCGCATTTTTTACTGAAATTTTGTTGAGTGAACTATAAACAACAATTTCCTATACTAATTTCCATGACGTTTCTAAGATGTTGTTTAATGACAATTACCCCATGCATGTTGTTTAAGGTGAGTTATTCATTTTATATGTTGCTATAGACAGGAGAGGAGACTATGCTAGTGGAAATAAACTTGGAGGCTCTTATACACACCAGGAGTCTGCAATGTTCAGTTGTTGCCTCGTGTAACACCTCTGTTTCCAGGATACCACATAATTCGACTAGAACTAGCTGTTCCTGACAAAAAATAAGTTTCAGCATATTATTAAATAAAAAGCTCCAGTTTTGACTTTCAAAGTTTGAACTCATAATCTCAAATAGTCTCTAACCTCTTCCCATTCCTCATTATCTTCCATTTGTTAAAGAAAAGACCAAAAATATAATAATTAATGGAACATTGTACTTTTATCCAAAATTTCCGCCATATTGGAACTCACGGTAGAATAAACTGGACCCCAATAGGAAATGACGTCATTGGATATCAGGCCCCAAACGTTTTGTAACAAGAGAAAGCGGAAGTGGGTCAAACACTGTTCAAAGTGTTTCAGTTCACTTCAACCACAAGCAATTCACCTGTAATCTTGGTATTATTTTACCTTCTTTGTTCGTAAATCAAGCACTTTTGGACGAAGCCATGTATCGAGCACACGTAAGTCAAGTTTCTTTCTTATTTTGGGTCGATTTTAGAACAAAAATTCCATGAATTTTCATGTTTGATCTTAAATTTACGTATTGACTCAGAATTCTAAAAGTTTCTCAGAAATTCTATAAATTTTGCAGGCTGGTTGATACGCAAAACTAAAACTAAAACCTTTTGTAAGTAAAGTAGGTCGTAAGGATGATGAAATCCTACGGTAGCTGTGTCCGCGAAAAAAAACAAAGTGCTATAAAAGCTTTTACTCGCCTTGATTAAATTAGATTCCAAGGTCTCCAAGTTTAATACTTGTTTTGTAAATAAATATTTATTTATTTACAACTTATTTTTCAAAAACATAGCTTTTTTCTTTTAGAAAACAGTTTAATAATTAATATAGTGTTTTACTCAGTTTTATAGAAAGAATTATCGTAAAGTTTTAAGTTCAATCACCTATACAAACATATGTATTGCACCTGTGTTTGCTATGTTTATGAGAGCCAGTTAGAAAAACAATTTTTTTATTTATTCTTGTCATATATTGAACCATTAATTTATATGATCTTCCTGTCCAAAGTTAAAACTTTCTGTTTGTCAATTTTTTTTGTCTGATATGCTGTTTTTTCGGTTGCTAGCTATCTGTTATCCATCTGTATCTATCTGCTGTCTGTCTATCTGCCTGTCTGTCTATCTGCCTGTCTGTCTATCTGCCTGTCTGTCTATCGGTCTGTGTGTGTCTGGCTTCCTAGCTGTCTATCTATCTATCTATCTACCTGCCTGTCTGTCTGTCTGCTTATCTGTCCATCTATCTGCCTGTCCCTCTGTCTGTCTGTTTGGCTCATCTGCCTGTCTGCATACCTCTCTGTCTGCCTGTTTCCCTGTCTGAGAAGATGCATGGCTAGTGGACCTCATAATATGTTAATCAACCTATTCATGCAAGTCCACATCATTTCAATAACTGTTTCATTATTGCTCATACATGATCCGCTATTTTTTGTTTAGCACCCCAATGATCCAGGAATGCATATCAACAGTGATTCAGACAGCCATACCAGATTAACCTACAAGGATAATCCAGGCTTTTTAGACAGATTACAAAGCAGCTGTGGTGCTACAGTCTTTGGTATTTTATTGGTTATCTTTGCATTTCCTGTTTTGTACTGGAATGAGGTGAGACATACAAATAAACACCTAGGTAGACTTTATCTTAATATAAAATATGTTACTTTAGTATTCAGGTTTATAGAACCAGTAGTTTCTTAATGAACTACATGTATTATTTTCATCAAACCAGTGCCATCCATACAATGACCAATCAAATGATAGTTATAATATGATTTTAGGGTAGAGCAGTGGAAACAGCAATGGCACTTGATGAAGGGCTGAGAGCAGTCGTTTCATTACCATCAATCACTGAAATCCAAAGACAATATCAAGACAAATTGGTTCACTTGACAGGACCCTTGAAGACTGGCATGGTATGTAGGTATGAATTAAGGTATGTAGGTATGTAGGTACATAGCTATGTAGGTATGTAGGTACGTAGGTATGTAGGTATGTAGGTATGTAGGTAACTATAATGACTTGAATACTGTTATAAAAAAGAAAATACTTTTATATGGGTTTCTTATATTTATTTCATAACTATTATTATCACATACCCAGAAGCTGGTCATTACTAACAGCTTTTCAATAGGATAGGGAACCAGATTAAGTTGGTCAGTGTAACTTTAACTAGCTAGACATAGTAAATAGGTTTGTTTTTATGGGAAAGGAGGTTGGAGTAAGATTTCTCTATTGATTTTTTAATACAAATCCCAGAAAGTTTAAATACTCCAAGCTCCTGACTCCCTTCTCCTGAATGTTTTTCTTTAGGTTTTAAATGATGGAGAATATGGTGTTGCTCTTAAAGCAGTCAAACTCAAAAGAGAAGTTGAGATGTTTCAATGGGTAGAGCATCAGTCGACTAAGTATGTAGTAAATGTGGTGTGGTTCTATCCTCACTTAAAAAATGCCTGCTTGGGCTTCCTGTGGTAGAGACATTTCAAATCTAAGAAAGTACATGTTCAATTTTAGGGAGTTTGACGAAGGTGGAAAAACAAGGGTAGAGACAACCTACACGTACAGTAAGTGCTTCAGATGTGTTGATGTCTATGTAAACTGCCTATTCAATAATTAGCGTATGTCAATAGGAAAAAAGGATTGATAGGGGGAAGGACCTTGAAAAGGGGATACATAAATGAAAGACTTTTTTTTAGTGGGAGGGGGTACAGGGACTAAGCTCTTCGAAAAACCTTGAACTGCTATGTTAAACCCATTTTGTTAAACCCGGTTTCATGGCCTGCCTATGAAGTTTCTTGAATTTCAAATTATCCTAATAACTCATCCGATGACACGAAAAATATAAAGTTGATAAAACTAGCATATGAATGATATCCGCAGATCAAGAGTGGCAATCCAGTATCCAAAATAGTAATCAATTTGACGATCCATCTAGACATCGCAACCCTGCATCAATGCCTGTATCAGCATATGTCAAGGTTGCTGACTTGGTGTATGTTGGGGAATTCAAGCTTTCTAAAGGCAAGTATTTACCAGCTATTTATAAGTAATATATTAGTTCGCCTAAATAATTAGTGTTTGTATTGATGGGTGATGGGTCGCGAGCAAGAAAGTCAAATGACAAAAACGTAGCAGCCATCTTGGTGCGGTTATAACAATGGATGCTAAAAATTTATCTTTTGTTAAATGGCACCAACATGGCCGTAATGACATAACGCATGATTGAAGATGCTTGAGTTTGACAGATTTGCGCGCAGTTTCCCTGTCTCGGGTGCGCAACATATGAACCGTGAGTTTGGACCTTAAATTTTATTCTACGCTTTGTTTGACGTGTCCTGATCATAAATTTGATCAGTAGTGTTGCTTATTGTTTCAACACGTGAATAAACTCAAATGAGAAATTTATGAACATATTTTAATTTATGGTACGCTTTGCCTTACGGTTTTTGGAGAGTTAAACATTTTTGTCATCATGTTTATGCAGGTCTTGTCGACAAAATTGAGAACTATCAACGCTTTATCCCAAGAGAAGTTCCGTCTGGAAAGACCGTGGTGTTGCAGGATGGAATATTCTATCACTCTAACGATCCCTTGCATCCTAGGGTTTGTATGACTTCTTATTTGTTTCAGAAAGTGATATGTAGCTATTTCAAAACGTTTGTTCTTATGCACACTGAATATTACATAGTGAATTGCGCTCGGATAGTCCTGATGAATTGTAAATTGAGTTTTGTGGAAGCCAAGCCAGGCTAAACAGAATTATTTTTCCTTTTTTAGATAATAGTTATTATTTGGTATTTTTGAATTTTCGTGCTATTCTTTGCTTAAATTGCTTTATTGATTTTCAACATTACAATGCACCAATATGCATTTATTCAGTATGTACTAAGTATTACTAATTCATCCTTTTTGAAACCCCGTGTCTAATAGATAACGTACAAAAATAGTTTATGTTTTGTATAAAAGCGAGGACGAGAAGCCAACATACTTTGATTGCCATTTTTACTGAATAGTCTATAAATTATTTTCAGGAAATATCTCGCTCAGATTCAAATCATATTTGATTCATTTTTTCGTAGGTTGGTGACGTGCGAGTTACCTTTTCTTACGCTGGTTTAAGCGGCAAGCCAGGCTCAAATCTCGGTGAACCACAAACAGTAAGTACCAAGTCTATATTAAATGAGATGTGCAATTACTGATGGCATAGTATCTTTGTTTGTAGGTCAGTATTGTAGCCCGACAGTATGGATCGCAGCTTACCCATTATCATACAAGTTCAGGACATTCATTGGAGCTTCTTTATATTGGAGAGATGAGCGCCAAGGTGCGTAATCTATACAGTGTGCTGCGTTTAGCGTTCGTACCGTGCCGTGCCTTGCCTTGCACGCGCCATGTCACACGTAACGAAATCTTTTTTGTTTCAACTTTTAACAAAGAAATGATGACGAAAATGTATTTGAACAGTGCTGCATGTGCTAGCACTCTTAAAAGTGAAACGACCTTTATCATCGTCACTCACATTAACTGGAAAAACGTATGACATACAGTATTCGAACAATTTACACCATATAAGCTTCATATCACTGTAAATCTTTGTACAACTTTTAGTCTTAAATTTGATATTTTTTCTAGGAAATCTTTGAGGCTGAGCACGCCGCTAATACAGCGATGACTTGGATCTTGCGTGGAGTTGGTTGGCTGATGTTGTTCTTTGGTTTTCTGTTGTCCACAAGTATTCTCAGCACTTTAGGTAACAGCCTAAGAAGATAATGTTATCTTGCGCAGCATCTGGATCATTATTTCATTTTCTATTTTACTTGCCGTTTAACAGTCATGCGAAACAACATTAAAAATAATAAGACTCTGGGATTGAGAAGGGCGGCAGACTTTGAAATAATCTAGAGTTGGGAGTGTGTGCGGTATGCAAAAGCGCATCCCTTGAACCAAGTCAGTATAGGTTGTTCAGAGGGGTTCAACTCACCGCAAAGAATATTAGACGGGAACGTTTGCAGGAAATGGAACGTTTCGATTGGCAGAAATTGTCACGCAATAGTTGAGCAGCGACCCAATCTCCTAGTATAGCAGCTAAACTTTTAAGTGCACCCAAAGTATCAAGCCTGTGGCCTTGATTGGCCCTACTCAAGAGAGCATAAATAAGAGAGGGAATCTTCTTAATAACGCGCGCGCCATGTAAATTCCCGGTTGGGCTATTTTTAGTAACCAGATGCAGTTTAAATATCGCCTTACCCTCATCAACTTGCGCGCGCGCTCTTTCCGTTCCGCTTTCGGTGATCAAAACGATAAACGGAAAGAGCGCCCGCGCGAAAGTTGTTTACGCACGGGAGTGCGGTAAGACGTAATCTAAACTGCATCCGGTTACTAAAAATAGCCCAACGTTATTAAGAAGTTTCCCACTCTTATCGCTTTCCTGCACTACTCTCATATTCTAATGTCGCGCATGTAGACAAATCTCTTGACCTCGCTTATTTTTTTCATTTTTTCCCTTCCAGTTTCTTGGTTACCCATCGTGCGTGAACTGGTCGGTCTTGGCATCACTCTCATTTGCTTTTGCTTAGCCTCGTCATTATCTTTGGTTACCATAGCGATAGGATGGATCTCCCATAGGCCTTTGCTGGGTATCGCTCTTCTGGCAGCAGCCGCTGTCCCGATGTTACTGTCCAGACTTAACAAAAACAAGAAGAAGGAATCGAAGAGCTTTGAATGAACGACTGCCTTAGTATTTAAATGTTTAAGGTTTCATAGATAAATATAGATAAGATTTGTTTTAGTTTTTATTTGCAGTGTTTATTAGCACTATAATGGGAAGTCACCATCACTGTAAGAACGGATAGCTAGAACGAGAATGCATATCAATGCAAGTTTTTAGTTTTCGTTATTTTTTTCTTAGCAAACTCAAAACAAACTTCAAGTCCTGTTAGCGACCAAAAGCTTTTTGTCGCTTTTTCACAAAAGAATATCTCCACAGTGAACTTTTAGATAATTCTTGTTAAGTAAAAGCGCTTACGTTAAAAAAGGTTCATTAATTCTACCGCCAACACTGATGAATAGAGAAAAAAGATAAAGCGCTTTTTAAAAGTTTTTGCGACCTGGGCAATTCTAGACAATACTCTTTATTAAAGTCAATCCAGTTTACAATGATATTTTGATTGGCAGAGGTCAAAAGCCTAACCTCTTCTAGAAGTTGTGGACCCTAGCAACAGTTTTAATCTTCAGAATGTATATGAAAAGACGTATTTTAAGAGATGTAACTAATACAGACTGTACTAAGACGGTAGGATAATACATATGATAATAGCTATGTGGAATGAGGGTAATAATCTGTGATGTGTTAAAAAAATATAAATAGATTAAAATAAAAATAGACGCTCATAAGCACATATGGCTACTGCAAGGTTAGTGAGTTAAATGAATGTAAATTTGTTGAGGAGCATGACTAGTAAAGATTATAGTATACCTTCCTTAATTTATTTTTGAACAGCTTATCTCTGACCTGATTAAAAATTTTAAAGCATTAAAATGCTACAAGAAGATGGAAAGAGCGTAAAAACTGATTATGAATGAGTCAGTGGATCTTCAGCTTTTCGCGCTAACAGTTTCCATAGCAGATGAACTTTGAAATACACTATTAGACCGTTTTCTCAAGATTGCGTGCGCATCCAATTTGACGGGCCACAAAACCAAAAAACGCAAATTCAGCGTGGAGAAGACAGTTTTATATTTAAAGAGAAGGATAATCGATTTGATAACAAATCTAATAGAAGTGTGTGATAATTCTCATTTAAAAGCTTCTGTTCTGGTATCGTGGTGTATGATATATGTGCGGGGCTCCTGTGGTTTTGTAAACGAAGAAAGCCTGGCACTAGCCTTGCTGCTATGGTTTCTTGTTTAACCACAAGGAGACAAAACATGCCTTTCGTTCAAAGATGGACGAATATTTATCCAGGTTTATCAAAGATTGAGATCAACACACACGGTATACACTACTAATAAATGATGTCTAAGTCACCTGGTGGAGCAAACTCCATAAAATCCGCGTCAATAGTGGAAAACGAGCCACAAAATCAAAATGAAAGGTAAAGTTTACATCGAACATTAGTCCCACTCTCGAACTCGACGATTAATTAAATTTTAGAATATCAGAAGACATGCTCTTTTACTTAAAGCTCTAAAGATTCTTGCTTTTTTAATTTCTTATCAGTTTGAGCCTTGGTTTTGGGTTTGAAAGTAATACAAATGTTTTCGAGCAATTATAGGATTGTGGGTTCAAACTGAAAATGGCCAACCAACTAGGTTTAGTGAAGTCTTCCAGTAGTTCGTGTAAACGCCGTAACGAAGCATTTATTCCCCTTTACTATACTGTTCAAAGAAGAAGTATAATGCTGTTTTTATTTTTTTAATGTTGAATTGTTCCATAGGCCCTTCTGTTTTCCTAAATTATAGATCTAACCCTTGCCACTGTCTTTATAATTCATTATTCCAGGAAGTCTAGAAGTATATAGCATGCTCCATCTAAAAGTCAATAGTAATATCAATGTTTTTTTTTTCATTTTCTCCATTTTTTAAAATTCTTTAGGTATAATTTTAACATTTTTCTAGATTTTTATTAAAATTATATTGAGATTTCATGTTGGTGCTGTAAAATCATTTCTTGGCATCAACTGATATTTAACAGTGTAATTAATCGTGTTAATATGGTACTAACAATATTCTATTTCTCACAGGAAGTCTGACCCTAAAGTTACAACCTTTGGGCTCAAACTCGTTAATCGTCTTACAATGCATGATTTGAAAGCAATACAAGATGCATTCACAGTGAGTGTTTGTATAATAAACCTTTTACCAAACATATTGTGTATATATATGTAGCTCCAGAAATTATCCACCCCCCTCCCCCACAGAGGAGTTTGAAATTTCTGAGGGGTGGGGGGTCAGAGAAAGCAAAAAAATTACAGAATTTGTATGGAAGAAAATAATTTGAATTTCAGGGGGTAGGGTAGGTCTTTTTCAAAAAAATCCTCGGCGGGGGAAGGGAGTATGGATAATTTCTGGAATAATTACACATTTGCTTGAATAACCCTCATGACATACTGATTCAAGTCTAGGGAGCTTGGGAGCCATGTTGCGTGGTACAGGTACAGTATCTATACATCAACTTGAAGCCATTGTTTCATGGTAAACTTGGAAAAGCTCCCTTGTGTTGTTTATAATCCAGACATCCATTAACTCACCTGCCCTGCTTCTTCCTCCCACACTGCTAGAGCCTCCTGACTCACTCCCTCTCCAACTCAAATATGCCATCTAAAAAGCTTTGGTTAGAATTCCTCACTTGGACTGTAGCTCCCAACACTCCCAACCCCACTCCCCTAGAATATTCCTTACCTGTACCCTAGCTGCTGCATATGTATAATTATTGCCTGTCAGGTATAAACAAGGACAAAAAGAGTTGCCTGGTGCTTGAAGATTCCTTGAATAAATTTCAAATTTCATTATTTTTTAATAGATAAACCAATCAGGCCAGGAGAGGGATTTAAGCCTTGATTTGGACCAGTTCTGTGAGATTTTATCTATAGTGTTAAATAAAGGTGTACGAGAAGAATATGAAGAGCTTTTTAGCAAGATTGATGTTGCAAAGGAAGGGTTTGTTGACTGGGACAAATTTTCCAGTCATATGCTTCTTGAATATTATGAAAAAGATGACAGAATGAAAACTACGCAGGTACATGTAAACAGCAAGCTGTGTTCTTTTTTCTTTTCCATTTCTCACATTTTCTCATCATTTTTTATGTTTATATTTCTCATTTCCCCCCATATTTTTCCTCAAGCTGTCAGCATTTCATAATCTACTTTCCTCATCATCTTCCAAATATTTACATCCATATTGGTTAAGTTTTTAATATTCTGTATAATTTATTGAGCATTCAGTTCATTTATTTTTTATTAAAAAAAACTCAGGTACCTCAATGGAGAGAGTTGCGTAATATTTCATGTCCACACAAAGAAATTATAAGAAGAATTTGTCCTTTGAGCAACCCATCTAGATATCTGTCAGTTAGCAAGGTACAGTATGAACTGTTTGGGAAAAAAGTGAAGAAATAGAAAATGCAAGCACATGCTGTGGGCATTTATAAAGCATGCGGGAATTGGCAGAACACAAGGGAAGTGTTAGGAGAAGCACAACACGTAATGGAGTGCTTCTCGACACTTCTCGAGGGTGGTGTATGTCAACCATACCTTTTTTTTTCTTTTTTCCATTTTTATTCTTAGTTTCTTTTCTTCTATTCTCATATTTTATTATATATTTTTTGCAGGAAGGGGTAGTCTGTCTTTGGTCACTCAGTATGAAGCCAATCAGAACTTTACAGGTATGCATTTATAATTCTCTTTTTGAGTGCTAGCCGTCGCATGCTATAGAACATGTTGGATTGTGTTATGGTCATGAAGACATTCGGACATTATTCTTGGATTTTCAGTATGATTCTACTGATAACTGAAACACAAAGCAACACGTTTTGGGCTAGCACTCAAAAGGTGAATTGGATGGGCGTTTCATTGTGCATAGTAAATTTGAACACTTTATATACTGTACTTAATATACTATTATGTTTATTAGGTCCATACTGACCATGATGAAGTAAAACAGAGAGACCTCTGGGTCACAGACTTTGTGCCAATGCAGAATATTTACAAGCTGGCTCTCTCTTTGACAAGCAAAGAAATTGGTATGAAACATATTATGCTTGACATTGTATGACATGCTAGCACTTTTTCCCTTTCTGGTCAGGTTTTTTTTACAGTCATCGTAAATCAATACTTTGTATATTGTTTCAGCGATATATGACCTGAGCTCCAAATCAGAATTTAATTGTCAGTTTAGGATTAAAAACCTTGATGACACACCTTTGTGTCTGGATTACTGGTGAGTTTACAAAAGTCTCATGATTACTGTATCATTGTCATCATCATCATTATCACTGTCATCATTATCATTCAATAACATTTGTTGTGTTGTCATGATTAATATTTTCCCAATGCATCATCATCATCTCCATCATCGCTATCATCATTATCATCTGTTGTGATAGTAATCATCATTGTCATCACAATGCTTCATCATCATAATTCTCACTCATCAGTAACAACATTATATAGTTTGAGTTTACTGCATCATCATCATTGTCATCATCACCACCACCATCACCATTATATTGTTTCTTCTTTCTCCAATAGCTTCATTACCATCTACTCTACTAATTGTACCAGCAATATTGGTGTTAATATATGTCATAGAAATAATAAATTGTTTATTCTGGAAACTATAGGAATAATCCTGATAAACCTAATGAAGCCATCCTTGTGTATGGAGATGTCTCTGGTCAAGTGATAGCAGTCCTGTTTTCTGCTGTTAATATTGCTTTGTTCGACAGACCTGCACAGCCAGCAGGCAGTAAACAAGGTAAAACTTCTTTCTTTCACAATGATACACCCTCTTCTTAGCCCTTAATATCAATTACAGGCAGATCCATGATGTTAGACTTAGCGTAAAGAACATGATTGGCTTGCACAAAATGGTTTCCATGGAACCACCTCTGGATTGGCTACAGAATTATGACTACTCTCTACCAACAATCCCCTTCGCATGGAGTGATCATATAGTTCAGCTCGCGGGGATGTTGTTAACATGTCCACGCTTGGTTTTTACGGGCAGTCACTGCAGTGACTAACTCAAGTGCGTGTAGTGCTCACAGCAACTCAACGCGTGCAGTCAAAGCATACCAGTTAACTTTGCCACACAATCACTGATTGCTTTCTTATTTCGCCAGTTATGAATAACAAGAAATAGCAAAGACACATGCGAAACGTTGCAACTGCCACATCAGACGTTGCATTGATGATTTCTTTTTTGCTCCACAGATATCTATCTTACTGTAGACATTAATGATGTTGCAAAAGGCAACTACAGAAACGCGAGAATAGTTAAACATCATGGTCATACAGAATGGACAAGACAAAGTATGTACTGTACTAACAAAACATTTATCAATGCATTCATCATCCTACCTGTACTCTTTGTTCTAATGGTTGTTCTTTTTATTCCAGTTATGTATTCAGCTCACTTGGACTGCTTTATGTCATGTGCGACAAATTATAAAAATTCTTTAGTTCTTGGCTGGGTAGAGAAGTCAAAAATGCATATGAGAACGTAAGTTTTAACTGTATTTCACCCATATTGAGAATTATACGGCCAACTTAGCGTTAGACATTTTAATTAATGCCTACTACCAATCAAAATTAATATTTATTCTGACCATTTATTTGAGTCACTTCATAAGTTAAAAATATTATGTTGAGTTAATATTGGGTCATGTATAAACTACTTTATGAAAATATTATGATAATTTTTTACTTTCGTTTATTAATTTTCCAATAAATTATTTCCCCCTTTTCCACCAGAACTGCGTTCAAGATTCCTCAAGGGGTCAATGCATTTGATTATAATGAGAAGATGAATCTCATAGGTAAGCTGTCATTATAAGTACATTCTCACACACAGTTTATGCACAACTCTTAACTTCAATGACAGCCCTATTCTTTTTACTTGTTTCCATAGCAACGGCTGGTGTCAATCACCATGTGTGTTTATGGAACCCTTATGTAATTTCTAAACCTGTTGGGGTAAGTTTGGGGATATTCTTAATATTTATTGAATCGTCCTTCAAAGTTGGAGTTGAGAAAGGTCACTCCATATATGGAATCATATAATTCCATATTTGGATTGCGGTTCTTTACCCTGAGGTCAAAGAAGGCAGACAAGTGTGTTCGTCGGCTGGCGAAACGGCTGAGAGACATTTACGAGCTTGGCGAAGACGAAAAACAAGAAAAAACTACAAAAAATATGAAAAAAACAAGCTTCTCCCCAGTCCCTTTTTAAAGACCGGGAAAGAGAGCCTTGACACTTATTGGTTGATATGACTCTACTGTTAAGAATCATTAATAATATTGTTTTGTCAGGGTTGAATAGCCTGATCCAAATATACAGGTACATAGTTGGGAGAACACTGCAGAAGCTGAAATTGCACTCTGCTTGATGTCATGGTTCTCCATTGTGCGCATTTGGGTCCAGGTTATTCAACACAGAAAGATGTTAAACAAAGGGATTTTCATTTTAAAACCTTTTTTTTTTTGTTATCCCAGGTCCTGCGAGGTCACATGCAGAGCATTGTAGCTGTCAAGTTCATACAGTCACGTGGTCAGCTTATTAGTTTATCTAAAGATAAAGTAAGTACTCTATGATAATATTATCAGAATTAAGGATTACAAGGATCAACCTAATGTCCTTTTATTCATAAATGTTTGTTACAGGTCTTGCGTATTTGGGACACACACCTTCAAGTATGTCTACAACGATTATCAGGAATGTTCCCTAAAGGACCTGCTGAAGGTTAGTGTCTGCAACGAATAATGTCTGCTATATAAAATAACAGTATAAACTTTTTGCACTCTTCATTGCAGAAGTAGACCCATATTCTGTTTGTCTGCAACAAATGTACCAAATAAAATGATAGTATAAACAAGTTTGTTGCGCTCTACATTGCAGAAGTAGACCCATATTCTATTTGTCTGCAACAAATGTACCTTATAAAATGATAGTATAAACAAGTTTGTTGCACTCTACATTGCAGAAGTAGACCCATAATCTATTTGTCTGCAACAAATGTACCTTATAAAATGATAGTATAAACAAGTTTGTTGCACTCTACATTGCAGAAGTAGACCCATAATCTATTTGTCTGCAACAAATGTACCTTATAAAATGATAGTATAAACAAGTTTGTTGCACTCTACATTGCAGAAGAAAACCTCTATTCCATTTCTGCAACATTGTGAGCAACAGCTACACGATTTGTCCGGGGCCTTGAAACCTTTAGTTGGGCAGCGGTGCAGTTCACACTAGTCCTTTGAAACATTTTTTGAATTAATTTCAGTGTCCATTTCGATGTATTATGACGAAGAACACAGTAAACTCTTCACAGCCTTCAATCAACAGGTAAAATCACGACAGAAACAAAACTCATAGGTAGATGTTTACTTGTACATAGCAGTGAATTATCATATTTTTTGGGGGGGAGGGGGGGTTCAAGGGTGGTGTTACTGCACCAAACTCTTCTCTCACCTCTGTGGTCTCAGGCTGGATTCCCTGGACTTGTCATCACGTGTGAGCAGAGTTTATTAGGTCTCTTCTTTGATTCGAGGGTTTTTTTCTGCGAGACCTCCAGTTTTCTTCCAGCTGCATTTAACCGAACACGCTAAAACTTATTATTCGTGACTTTGATCAGCCCAGAGGTTGTATCGATAACAAGACATTATGTTGACTTACATTGTAGCTGACGTTAATGGTGATGAAACCAGAAGTGAAAGATCGTGTAATGAGTCATGAACAGCCAGTTACTGCAGCTATTTACAACAGTAAATTTAACCAGGTGAATATTAAACTCTACAGACTGAGTGACGCATGGTTCATGTTAATGCGTAATGTAGTGCGCAATGATTTTCTTTCTTTTTTTTTTTCTTTTTTCTTTTTTTTTTTTTGCAAAAATTCAGGCCCTCTTTTATCAATTCCCAAATATACCCATGCTGCACTGCTCCATAATTTATGTTAGTAAAAATACGCAGGTGATTATAGAAATTCTTGCGCGCTGATTGGTCAAGAAACTCACACTATCACACGATAATCACCTCGAGCGAAAATCCAAAATGGCGGCTAGCCGCTTTGTTGCTGTTTTCTTCTTTTTTTGAAAGAATCACCTGTGTATTTATACTAAAACAATTATTTGCCTCAGCCTCAGTGAATGTCGGGGAATATTTACCTCGCCGCTCGAAGACTCGCGTCTTGGTAAATATTCCCCAATAATCACTTGGCCTTCGGCGAATAATTGTTAAATAATCCTTGAGGTTACGTGGATAACTTTGCGCCTCTGATTACAGGCACCGTAACGGTACAGATTTGACGCGAACATTCGTTCAGTCGTGCTGTAACACGACGCAGTCATTCTCATTGTCACCGCACTTCAGCTCACGTTCTCCCCGATTAGCAGGGCACCTGTGGTGGGCTATAAGTTTAGAGATTATCACACCACGTATGTTTTCGCATTGGGAAATAATATAACTGTGATTCTCTCGAATCCTCTGGTAAAACTGCGTCAGGAAGACCATGAATAAGTGAAATAATTCGGTTGTCACCCTGTGTGAATGTCTCAACATTATCGTTTGTCCATCAGGTGGTAACAGGATGTGCAGGATCAGTGATTACAATGTGGATGATCGATACAGGACAGAAAGTCAAGCAGGTCAGTCAGCTATTTCATGTCCAGCTTATCATCTCCTATCATGTTAGCATTGTTATTTAGTCTGTGTCTTGACTACCTGCAGAGCCGGTATTTGCGCTGCACAAACCATGCTTAAATAATGCATGTTTGATACTTCATGTACGATGCATTTGTGATGTGGTCCTTTTATTCTGAAAACAATATCATTTAAGTACTCTTTGTGTACCAGTAAATTAACTATCTCCAAATGCCTTGACATCAGCACGAACGTGCCTATGTATGGGGATGAGAAGTCTTTGCGCATTATAAATTATCACTATATTTGGTATTTAATCTCAATATAGTGCATAACAAAAATAACTACAGCAACAGGAATGATGTCCCTGCAGTGCGTAGCCTAATCCTATGAAAAACATCTCATCAAACATTTACTCTCATTTTGACTCTAGATTTTCCGGACTTTTCTTTATCAACACTTACGGTTCTTCACATTCCTAACATTATCTTTGCTGTTTCAGTTTGCAAACGCTCATGGGAATTCAGAGATCACCACGCTTACTCAGGATGCAACAGAGACTCGTTTATTCACTGCAAGTGCTGATGGGACTGTTAAGGTAACAGTTTTTCCAGCACAGTTTATTTCATTGGTAATCGTTAAAAATCTTTAAAATTGTCAAATATTTGGAATCGAATTAATTTCATTGGGTTACCTGTGGTTTTCTTGGATCGAAATGACGTCAGTACTAATGAATAGAATTTCTTTTCTCAATATTTTTTCAGATCTGGGACTTCAATGGTCATTGTCACAACATACTAATGGCAGGGAATGGTGACCCAGCAGAGATCAGTCAAGTATTATGTCTGAAGAGAATGATCATTGCGGTTGGTTGGGACAGGTAGGGCCTATATAGCCTCTCTTCGTTTGTTGGTCTGCCTGTGGTATTTATATAGCGTAAGAGAGAAGCGTTGTCCACCAATCACGGAATAAGGGCTAAGCTAGAAATATACCAAAACTACGCCATTTCTATGGATACATTACAGGCCACGATGTGCGCAATTTGGTTTTTGTTTGAAAAGATTCACTTTTGGAAATTTCGAGAAAAATAGCACGTTTATGTCGGCTTTCAACGCCGCCACGTTTGTTGTTTTGACCACACTCGCGTGTTTTCCCGCCAAAACCACCACAGGGAGACCAATATTAAAAGGGTGATTACAGTAAAAGTTTTCTAAAACAAGATAGTCTTTGATTAGTCGTGAATTTTCTAAGGTACCAGTCTAGTGTATATATTTCTCAGACGGAGAAGAGTAATCAAAATCAGAGAAAAACTTCAAAAAAAATTTGTTTACATTGGGTCATATCCAGCGACAGATAATTCGTAATTTGAATGTTTTGACCATTCGTTTTTCAGGGCGTTGTGTGTATTTCGTGATAGTCAAATGAATACCTTTTACGTGTATCCTTCTGATTGGAAGGGACGACAGGTGAGTACATCCTTTAGCTAAATCATTTGAGGGTCATTCCTTTATACATATTCTTAATGAATTCTGAGCCCCATCTCAGGCAGGACGCCTACTCTCTTTCTTTTACGCATGCGCTTAGACATTGTGCCGCTGAACATACATACAGAATGCCTACGTAAGATGTTCTAATTTCTCGATAACTTCCACAGGAGCATCAAGACGATGTCTTGTCAGTAGCGTACGGCCCGCCATCATGTCTTGCCACGGCCAGTTATGACGGAGAGATTGTAATCTGGAACCTGAACTCCGAGCAGGCTTCACGGCATCTTACGTCACATCCGGAAAGAAAAAGAACCAGGTCCTCACGGCGGAATAGGAAAGCGGTTAGTTCTAGGACTGGGGTGCGGTAAAACTGCATTGGGTAAAGCTCGTATTTCGAGAGCTTATGTCTTAAAGTCCCCTTCGATTCTCATTTGGCAATGATTGCAAATTGCAATGCATATTATTTTCTTACATAAGTATTAGATCTAGTAAGAGGTCCTTTGTCTATCCCTGGAACGTATTCAGAATCAGGATGATTTCCAGTTAAGAGGTGTGGGGAGGGGGGTCTCTCATAACAGTCAAACTGTAAATGTAAAAAGGGGGATACAAGCACCCATGGTTCCCTAAAGCCTCCCCTTTCCTCTCTTCGAATTTAAAGAACATGTAGCTCGCCTCTATTAGTGGGGTAATATCTAGTTATTATTGAACGTTATATAAGCGCAGCATAACTTAATATTTATTAACGACAGAAAACTGTCAATATTTATTATCCACAGAAAACTCTTATTCTAACCTCAATTTTTTTTAAAACTTGGATTATCGTAGGGAGGTACCAGTCCTGCCGCGACAAATAAAGTCGATGAGTTCCTGAGACCAAATCAATCAGCTGAGAGAAATGGTTCCGCCTCGTCAGATCGGAGCTCTAGAGAAAAGAATGACAAGGTAAAAAAATGTCATATTTTAATAACATTGTTCATTTTTTTACTGGTACTGTAATTTGATAATAGGCTGAAAATAAGTTTCTAATGTTTGTAGGAGTCGGATGGTGGATACGCCGTAACGAAGTTGCTGTTTTTAAATGCAAGACCGCAGACCGGGTTATCTGGCGGCGCAAATCTTGTTTCTTGTAGCGGGAATGGATGGGTAAGAAAGAAATAATTAAAATGTGATTTGTTCATTTTTTTTTTTTTTTCAATTTGAATATCAGAATTCGTGTTTGCAAGATTCTGTGTTATTTTGTAGATTCGTTTTTGGAACCAGCATGAGTCGACATTCCTGGGAGAATTTCTTGCCCATCAGCATGGTATGTTAGTTAACGGTTAAAATGAACCTGATAAAACGACCGCATGCTACGTACTGTTAGGAGGTCATAGTTAAAAATGAGCCTGATGATACGACCACATTAATATCTACGACCAGGTTGCTAACACGACCGCATGCTATATATTGTTAGGAGGTCATAGTTCAAAATGAACCTGATGATACGACCACATTAATATTTACGTACAGGTTGCTAACACGATCGCATGCTACATACTGTCGGGTCATAGTTCAAAATGAACCTGATAATACGACCACATTAATATCTACGACCAGGTTGCTAAAACGACCGCATGTTACATACTGTCAGATCATAGTTCAAAATGAACCTGATGATACGACCACATTAATATCTACGACCAGGCTGCGAACACGACCACTCTGTTACACACTTTAAGGTCATGGTTAAAAATGAACCTGATGACACGACCAGGCCGCGCTAATGCCCAAAGCTTACGAACGAGACCACACCAGTAAATGGATCCCTCCACCATAAGTACAAACCACAACCTAAATAGAATAGATTTCGTTTGACTGTGAAAGAATATAACGGTCACGTTATAAAGATTTGACAACATCTTTTGAGCCAATCACACCGAACGATCACTGGTCTTTTACTGAAAGTGCTCGTACGCTCCACGGTGATGATAACGGCAAGGCGCGGCACGGCACGTACATAACGAGGATTTGTTCACAGTCATAGCGAATTTAGGGATTAACCTGATAATACAAGCGCGCTTACGACCACGCTGGAATATAGTACGACCATTGTAATTAATCCCGTTTAACATTACTTCTAGCGGGTTCTCTAACCATGTGTATAGATGATACCAATACGTACCTCGTGACTGGTGATGCTGATGGTGTTGTGAAGGTCTGGGATATTTCAGAGTACTGTGTGACCGCCGACTACGTGCGAACCGATCCTCCACGTAAGTATATATACCTTTATATCTCCCTTCTTCACGACCCCTATCCCTTCATTACTTTTTAGCATTTATCTTATTGTTTTTACTTGGGCTACCTGTGGTAGTAGTCTTATAATGATCAGAAACAGTAAAAAAAGTAAAATGTAAAGCCAATATTTTACTTTGATAACGCGGGAAGTGGTTGTCCAGTTCTCGACTAAGCCAGGGACTCGTGTATAAATCAATCGAAGGTGCGCACTTTACCCTCTCAGTCTATCAGTGCTCCTTAGTATCTAGCTCTGAGGACCGCGCACTAACCAACTGGGCCCGGTTGTACGAAGCCTGGATAGCGCTATCCAGGCTTCGTACAACCGGGCCCTGAGCTACGCCTGCTCCTAATACCATAATATACCTTATTTAAGATAGCGAACTTGGTGCAATATAGTCTAACTTGTTCGTATATGGTGTTGTTTGTATCAAAGGTAGGCCAAAATGCACCTTGTCTTTCGCACTCAAAAAAGGCTATGTCTATACACGACACGTCCGCACCGTCATAGAATCTCCTCTGTATAATGTAACCAAAATTAATGTGTTGTAATCGTAGCACTACTAAAGCAGTTCCAGCCACATACTGACATCATCAACCACATCGAACTGCTGACCAGAAGTGAACGACTGCTCGTACTTACAGCATCTAGTGATTGTTCTGCAGCATTATGGGATATTGAGGGACGACACATCGGGGACTTTGGACAGGCTAGTATTTCTTCGCGAATTCTTTAAGAATATTCATCTTTCTAGGGAGTGGGAGGGAGATGAAAGCAGATTGAATCAGATTGAATGGTAGATGTAGAGGAAACCTGATTATTGGAAAGTATAGTTGAGCTTATCTTGAACCCTCTTTTATACAGGAAGAGCATTGGAAAATCGAGCCGATCTCGAAAGAAGAAAGAGAAGCAGAAATGCAACGGCAAGCAGAGGTGAGATTCACTTCATTGACCGTCAAAATACGCGGCATTACCCTTAGAAGAGAAACTCATAGACTTCCGGCATCCGCATCGCTCGGGCCCAACCAAGGTGCATTGGCGTATGCCTTTTCTGGCTTTAGTCCCGTCGTTCCGGTCGGTTGTCTACTGCGGTGGACTGCATACAGTGCGCGGCTTCTGCAGTCACTTTGATCTCACACCCCGGCGGCCACATAGTCGTTTTTTTAATTTTTTTCAAAGAGTTTATTTATTCCTTTGTTGTTCTGTGTTAGGACGTTGCTGAGAAAAGTGAGGAAGAAGAAGAAGAAGATCAAGAAGAGGAGGAAGACCAAGAAATACAATACTACACTGATGAAAAATTTGATCCTCAATATCGAATGACTACCTGGGAGAAAACTATATTAGGTTAGAAAAATATCCATCCATCCTTTCTCATTCCGTGCCTTTTACCTATCCCATCCTTTAATCACATAACAACTACTATCTATTCTATTGCATCCTATCCATCCATCTGATCAAATCCCATCTATCGATAAACGCATCACATACCATTCATTTTAATATCCCATCTTTCCATCACTCAACAACCTTACATCACATCTCATTCATCCATCTATCCCATCCACCCACTTCAACTGTCAATCCATCAACCCCATATATCTACCATAATCCATTTATTCATCCATTCGTCCGTCCGTCCATCTTTCTGTCCTTTCTATCCATTCACTCATCTATTCCATCCCATCCATTTTTTCCGCCACCATGTAACACCTTACACAATCAATTATTGGAATTTAATCTTATTCTCACTAGGAAAATCATACAAAGAAGAACGAGGTAGCAAACGTGAACGTCGTCAACCAATGACCATCCCTAACCTACCATACCTGACATGGGAGAAAACAGGACAGGCTCCTGCCGGACCCTATGCGGTAAGACCATATGTAACCATATATCGGGTACTCCCACCCTCTTATACGGTAAGCCATGCAACGATGTACGGGCAAATCTCCTGCCATACCCTATGCGGCAAAACCATATATAACCATATACTGGGTACCCCTATCCCCTGCAGTATGAAAGCATTGCCGTTCCCAGGGGGAAATAGTTTCTCAGTAAGGTATAGAATACCCTTGTACAGCAAGCCATACATTACAGCATACGAAGAAACCTCTTTCTATCAACCATTTTTTCAGCGGGTTTTTACGTATTTTCCTTCATTAGGCCCTCGAAACAAAAGATCTTGACGACGTTGGTACCATACACAAACCAGATTTTATCGTTAACCCCGAGAAATATTTCAGCGAAAGAAAGTCCGCTGGCTCGAAAGGACGATCACTGCCGCCATTACCCTCTATCACTGAACGTAAGTAAAACTGTCATTCCACTTGATGATAGTGATTTTACTTGGCCCGTGAAGGTAGCCCAATAAAAACTTTTGGACTCAGTCAAAACTAAATGAAAGATGGATAAACTTTTTGGTAAATGAAATTGGCACATCATAAAATCTACTCTGAACAAGACTCTGTAACAGATATGTCATATGTTACATTATCAAGGAAAAAAACTTGGTAGTGGCTATATTCTATGCGCAGAAAAATACTAATTACAGAAAAATATTAATTACCGAAAAAACTTCACGTTTTTGAAAAAAAATTAAATGAAAAAATTAAAATTATAACATAATTAACCAGGGTAAAATGAAGCCTTTTTATGTCGAGTTTTATATTATATTTTATTAATAATTGATAAATATAATCTGTAATAATATAATAACAAGATAATGATAAATTACAGGTCGAAAGGCTAAACACCGGAATTAAGCGTTGAATGCGTGAGTAAAACAAGCACAGAAATAGCACGCACCTTAGCACTATGATTTCAATAATCGACTTGAACTTTAAACATTTTTATATATCCTTCCTTATCAAGTATACCTTTCAGTTTACAGAAATATTTCTTATTTAAAAAAAAACATCGCATCTGCGATTAAATTTTGAAGGTCGTAAAATATAAAAATTCACCATTTTCCATACATCGGTTTACTGGTCAAATACAAAGCATTCAGTCGAGGTTGCAAGGTTCAAATTTGAATCAATCCTTTGAAAATACCTTGGCACCTCGCTTGAGTGCATTGTGTTTGACCAGTGAACCAATGTATGGAAAATGGTGAATTCGTAAAGATATGTCATTTCATCAAATTAAAATAAATCCAAAACTTAAACTATTTATTATTTATGAAAGGAGAAGTAAACTGAACAAAGAGACTCTTATTAAATAAAAATTAATAATGAATTCTATATGATCTAATAAAATATATGATCTAATGAAGCGCATTAGATCATATATTTTAATGAATTTTTGCGCTATATAAGTAGTAAAATTATTAAAATTAGTAATTCTTGGATTTTATAAAGTTAAATTTCTAATTTTGTATTTTCGGACCAAATGCCATCGACATTTCTTTTTATTGTGGGATGAAACGCTTGATTTTTCAGCATCCTCTGATAGGGAGTTCCCCAGGGTTCATCTATTGCACCGCACAATTGCACATGGTTTTGAAGATTTATCATTACGTTTTTATCATCACACCCTTTTGTTGAAGCATCAAGGGTATCTAGTCAATAACGTGTTAATGCCCTTTTTCGTCCCTTTTCAATTATAATCGGATTAAGAAGAAAATAATACTTAAGGGAAGGTATCCTGAACATGGGAAAAGTTTATGCTCACATCTTCAAATCTTTAGTTTTTACAGTGTGAAATGTGGGAAATCATAATTAACGCATGCGCACTTACGTTTGGATAAGTCATGTAGCTTATTTTAATACTTTATGCTTTTTAAGGTCTTCAAATGCGGTACGATGAGAAAAGCCTGTTTCCTAAGTCTATTCTCGACATGGAATCCAAAATGAGGACCACGCATTTACTTGGAATGCGGGTGTCACGTGCTAGCCGGCGTATAGATCCTCCACGAATTCGCGTACAAGAAGCAAGTACTCATTCAAGAAGATCATCCAACTGGAACAAGGTGATAATGAAGAGAACTAAAAACGATGATGACTAGGCTAGTACAGGTAATGGTGTCAGAAAACACGTTCTGTTGAAGAACAAAGAAGGGCCGGCAAGCCACATTGGTTTAATGGTATATCATTTTGATATATGTGGTAAACTAGACATCGAATGTTCGATGGGGTAACCTTTTTTCATCCTGTAGTTCTGCTGCACAGCATCGTTGAGTGTATACTGTACACTGCACATGTAAATGCCATTGCCTTGTCCCTAAGGTTATAATTATAAAATGTATATGGCATAAAGTGGTTGGTATGGTGACTGTAATGGTCCAGTCAGGTCATGGTGTGTAAGATGTCAGTTAGAGTGGTAGCTATGTACATGTATATGACTGTTTTTGCGGTTTGTTTGATGCGGTTGGTTGTTCATGGTAAATTGTTGGCTTGCAAGAGATTTCATACGAGTGCGAAACCAACGGCAACGCCTCTTAAAATGGTTGCGCTCTGACCATTGATATGGTAGGAGCCAATCAGAAACAGGATTTGTATCAGACCGGTGTTTTATTTAGTACACTAAAATCACTAGTCCTATATCGCCATGGTGTGCTAGTTTCTAATGTACATAGATTTCATTAATATCTTCAGGATAATATTTGTAATTTATTGTAAAAAATAACAGAATCTATTTTTTTGCTAACTGAAACTGTATACCTCTTTAAATGCAATGTGCTTGTTCGGGTGGACTCCATGTCTTCTCTGCCAAAACTGCACGAGAAGCCTGGGACCTGGGGTGAAATATTTGCCATACGGCAGTCTTAATATATTCTACGGTAATAATTTAATTAATATCCATTTTATACATCATTATAGTTTGGTGTATGAGAACAGAAACAATTTATATATTTTTCACTTTTGCATTTGCATTGCATTGCATTTCTTTTTCTTTTTCTTTATGCGTATATAATTTACAACTCTAATGTTTTGACGCCTTTTCCAAAGCTCGGCACTCGTTTCAAGGTTTCCTCTTATTGTTTGTCTCACAGGAGACTGGTAACCAGGATATCTTTAGCGATTTAAAATATATCTCTTTTACAATCGTCCAATAATATAATTCTCGTGTTTTCTTATAACAGACTTGTGTGGCTTTGAAACTTTATCTGCGACATCTTAAAACAGGCCAGTGGTTTAGGAGAAATTATGAGATGTACATCCGGGATAGTCAAATACTTACGATAATCAATCACCATATTTGGTCGTAATAGTCCTATTGGCTATTTTAGATCGTAATGGCCCTATTTGGTGGTAGTAATTGACCATTTAATTCGTAATAACCATATTTGGTTATGTCGTCTAATTTTTAGTTTTAATACTACCAAATGCAAACCTTCAGGTTAAATTGAGGTGGACTGGGGCACAATTGGCAGTCCTTGTTGGTTTTCATGTGACGTCATGAATGACATGTTTTTAGCCAACAAGGCGGACATGTATGTTCTAGCTTGTTCCTCTTGGAAAGAATAGCAAAGCACCTATATTTATATATTTTCTCTCTCGAATTGGCATCGATTAAAGTATAACAAATCGATGTTAGTTCGTAAGGCTATCGGAAGGTAAATAACCGATTAACGTAAATATTCACGGTCTGTTTGGAGGTGTTATGTACATCAACAAATGTTTCCTTCGAGCTGTCTGATTTACATAGTTCACTTAAGAACACGACAGTTTACTGTTAGGCCTTAACCTGCGTCTGTTACCCCTTAAAATATTCGAAACTGTTTTCCGTCTTTCTAACCAAAGCCCTTCATGCTGTTGTCCGTACATTGGCATCAGTTTCCAGAGAAGGCTTCCCTTCACCCGCAGTTAAAACTTCAAGTTTTTTTTTTTTGCTGACTAGATTGTGACGATGCTTGACTATTTCGTGCGAAGCCTTGAATTTCGTCTGTGCTGTCATCAATGAGCTCCTTGTTACTTGTGTTTGCTGAACGCGGAACCGTGTTGGTGCAAGGGCAACTATCTTGTAGTGAGAGCGTCTCGTTGGCGGCAAAAATTGAAGATTGTTTTGAAGAATTTTATACGACTGATGTTCTTGGCAATGTTCTTTCTATTTAAAGTTGAAAAAAAAAACAGTGATGAGGAGAATTATCAGAGAGGAGTTATGGGCACCTGTAGTTAAGGCATCGCGGATCATTGACAATAGAGAATGCTTCAAGATTTTGCTGCGTTCAATGCAATAGAATGGTTTACTTCAAGAGTACTGGACGGAAGAAAGACAGACGGACAAACATGTGACTGACTATACAATTTACCTGATTTCTGCGTGTCATTTAGTCCCCGGAATATGTGCTTTGCCTTGAACGTTCTGGAAAGAAGACAGGAATTAATGCAGTTTAGGAAAATCCTTCGTTGCGCAATGTCAGTGAAAATCTACATAGAGTCGTGGGGTATGGCAGAAACGGAAATGTGTCCATGTCTGTACCGTCATAAGTTGGTTACCAGAAAACAGAAGCAAAGGGACATATTATGGGTTATAATTATACAGTCTGATGTCATGCAAAAACTGTTCTTTTCTCTTCAAGATTAGTCCTCAAAGTAAGCCTGGATGAAATACGCTGGCATGTGAAATATAAAATACCATAAATCGCGATACGACCGGCTTTTAAGCAACGTGGGTAGGGCGCTAGAGGGAAGTGGCAGCGGGGACTAGGGAGGAAGACCCTCTATAGTGACAAGATACAACTACTCTTGTAAATATCTCGTTATCAAAATAATGATCTTAATCAACATTATAAGGACGTCTTGTATCGTCGACGATGACAGAAAACCGGGGTTCTGACGCACATCTTGCCTTACTCTCGGTTAAACTGAGGATTATCTTGAAGAAGAAAAATGTGCAGTGCGCCATGTGCGATGAAAGACCTCGGAGAATATTGATTTCTTTGTGAATGAATTGCGCATTTTTGCTTTGTTCATGCGCACAAAGGTGAACTACACACTAAACACAGATTGGCATGACTGACAACTCATTAGTTTACGTACAAAGACGCACAAGACGAAACAAGCAGAAGATTACTCTTGTTAATGAATAGTTCTAGCGCTTTAGAAATGATCTTAGGGTATTTTACTACCACATCAAGTTGCACAGAATCAGTAGAATCAAGTGGCATTGTTCACAAAACATAAAAGCTAAGGCCTTTGAGTTTTCTGATTCATGGACCCCTTCCAAGTAGCAACCATGTTTCTTCCCATGAGAATAAAAGTCTTTCCTTAAACCCGCGTAAACTCTTTCTAAAACTTTTGAGAAGCTACACTGAGGCGCCGGTTATAAAATTTTGTGTTTCAGTGAACATTGCTGCCATCCTCGGGAACCCAGCGGTAAAGTTTTGTCGCTCGAGAAAAGAGTGACAAAATTTTGACATGACATCGCTGCATGCTGCTTGAAAAAGGTCCATTGACATTTCTTGGATTTTCCCCATTTTTTTCCCCCAATAAGGATTTAGAAAGCTGCTGTCTCGTTTTCCCTAAAATCGCTATCGTTTCCAGCTTCCATATTAAATCATTCTGAAACTAGACCACGATTCTTTGACCTCTAAAGACTCACATTATCTTGACACTGCAAGCATTATGGATTAGAAGCACAAGCTGCTTTTCTTTAAACAATGAAGAAACATAACACTAAGGAGTGAGAAGATTAGACTTACTCTTGATTTGAAGAACAAAATATTAAGTTGATCAAGAGAACCATAATGATGGTTCCCAGTAGCGAAGCAGCAAAGATTAGAATGATTGTCGTTACGCGTTCGTCCTTTCTTAATAATTCCGCGCGCGATTCGTCTTTCTGCGGGACGAAAAGAAACAAATATTAGAGCTTGTTATTGTCATTAATTGTTATTAGTAAAAATACGCAGGTATGATTATTGAAAATCTCGCGCGCTGATTGGTCGAGAAACTAACACTATCACACGATAATCACCTCCAGCGATAATCCAAAATGGCGGCTAGCCGCTTCGTTGCTGTTACCGGAAAAAGTCTTTTACTTTTTTTTTTTTTTTGAAAGAATCACCTGTGTATTTATACTAAAACAATTATTTGCCTCAGCCTCAGTGAATATGAATATAGGGGAATATTTACCTCACAGCTCGAAAACTCGCGTCTTGGTAAATATTCGTCGATATTCACTTCGACTTCGGCGAATAATTGTTAAATAATGCTGTTATTAATGATAGATTAGTGATGAGCTTTTGTATACTTCATTCCGCGCGGCACTAGTGAAATCAATAGAGACCTCTTTACCTTAGGCGTAATGTTTTCCCATTTTAGATCATGTATCATTCTCCTCAGAATAAGATTCTTTATTTGAATGGTATCCATATTAATGTGTCTTGTCATGCGCGGCCGTTAAACAAAGAAATTATACTCTTGGGAATGACACGTGGTCTGAAATAGAAAAACATTACGCCCAAGCTGAAAAGGTCTATTGTGTTTCATGGCAACTCTTCTCGAATTCACCCAAAGATACAATCGCCAAGTTTTTGACACGTGTGTGTTTAAATCAATGATTACCGTGACCTATGGAGTGGCATGGCTCATATATAATTTTCTCCGCCTTCCTCCCTCGTTGATTGATTAATTAATCGTGTACAAAATTCAAGGTTGTTTTTTCTTGACGTCATATTCAACAAAAACACTCTTTGAGCATGAAGCCTGTAGAATGATGATGCCTTATTGTTAAATACATATTCAACTTGCCTACCATTTTGCAACCCGACATAGAATTGCTTTGCGGAAGAGGCGCTCTATTAAGAGTGCGTACAAATGACAATTTTCTTACTTTCTTATTGGTAACCGGACGTCTCGGCTTTCCTCTCATATTCGGTAGGTTAGACCCTTTCACTGAAGGCGGCGGCTGAGAAGATACTGAAAATGATGACAAACCTTTCTCTCCTTTCTTATTTTTTCGAATTTTTTCTCTGTATTCTCGTCGTTTTCGGAAAAAACCTGAAATGTAAAAAATATTCTGTCGTAAAATTATTAAGAAACTAGACAGATATTTGCGCGCGTTTTTACAGAGTGGCCCTATAGCCGATCTCAGAGGAACTCCAACTGACTTTGGGAAAAAATTACTAGGTAATTATATATCAATACAAGATTTAAAAGATCTTTGACACTTGAAAAGGCTTCGCAAATCAGCGAAACCAAAGTGGCCCAAAAACTGATCTCTGGGGAACTCCGCCACTTATTCAGTGCAAAAATTACAAAAAACATCGATATTGATTATATATGACTATTTAAAGTCTATAAGGGAAAAGGGAAAACAAATCTAGATGCTTATAGCTTAATAGCTTATGAAAAATAGCTTAAATCTCTGAAATCTTGTTTCAAAGGATGTTCGACTTACAGTTTTGATTCCCTCTAATCTTGAGTAAGAGACAAGGTTTGCCACCAAACGGTGTACAAGTTAAGCTTATTTTAATCATCTTTCCGGAAACAAATGAATTCTTTCTAACCTGAAACAAAAGATAATGACAATAAACGTAATCAATAGCAACAGAAATGGAAAATAACAGTCGCGGTCGACGTGGAATTAAAAGCGAGCTTTTTTTAGCCTGCGTAGCCAGGTGTTCTTTGTGGGTTTTTTGGGGGGGGGGGGGGGGGCTTGGGGAGGAGAGAAGAGGAGAGAGGGAACGCCTGCCAGCAGACCTTATGATTTTGAAAAACCCGTTCGCCCACGAACGGGCACTTCTGAAAATTTTTAAATTTAGTCCCTAGTAATTCTTCTAACCAGAGCTTCGGGAGTAATTATTTGTCAGCGGCAGCTGATATGTTTGTTTGCATCTGCCGTTCAACATTGTGGACATTCATCACATGACCTATTTGTCCATATTAGGACAGATTTTTATTGGTGTAATATGGGGTTTCCTTCAGGGTTTGTGCAGGTCCTTAAACTCCTTGAAAAGTGCATGAATTTAAAATGCATTTTCAAGGGCACTTGAAACTCCTTGAAAAATGGAAAAACGTAGAAAAGTCCTTGAAAAAGTATCGATGAAAAAAACTCAATAAGATGTTTACAGGGTTCGTGCTACTCCTTGAAATCCTTGAAAAGTCCTTGAATTGAAAACACGTTTTTAAGGGCGCTTGAAAAGCTCTTGGAAATAGTGAAAAACGCCAAAACTCCTGGAATACTCCTTGAATTTAATGCAAACTTAATGTTATTTCTAACTTTCCTTTTAAAATAAATAACGATTAAAATTGATTGAAGAGTTTTCGTATATTTTGTAAATAGCCTAGCTGAATATCTGGGTACTCCTGGTAAGAATGCGTAAATTAAAGATCTATTTATCTAATAGGGTGACCAAAACTAATTTTACTACCTAATTTCAAAACAGTCTATTACAGAAGAATGACTTCAAGGAGTTGCGTGGTAGAAACGAAGAGCCGAGTTGAGAGCAAGAACCCTTAATGTGTTTACCATGTAAGAGCACACGTGCGTATCATGAAAGAGATGAAAACCACTTGAGCTCAATATGTTTGTCGCCGTCTACTGAATAATTTCCTCAATAGAAATGATAAACAACGCTCTATTTGATGCGTAAATATCATTATTACTCGCTGACTTATAAAGTGGGGCAATTAACATGGATAGTAGATTTTAGGGATTCGCAAAGTTCTAAATAAATAAAGCGTGTCTGGTTGGATAAACAACTTATTCAGAAAGGTTGCCGGATCAACGTGCCCTTACACGTGGTAACGATAACAGAATGCAGACCTAAAAAAACGTATTTCAACTCGATAGAAATAAATGAAGTCAGAAATCCTTTAACCAGTACAATATAATAGCGCTTTTCTTTAGTACTTTTTTGTATTATGGGTTTTTTGCTTGTTGTATATTAATGATTTCATTGACGCTAAAAAAAATTTGTTCTAACATAAAATTAGATATGCTCAGTTATCCAAATCCTAGAATCTTGATGGACTACGAAACGAAAGTTGACAACAATGTTTAGAATTTTTCTAATCGCAACATACAATATTTTATCGTTTTCGAGGTTGTACTATGGCCAACAAATTTGATTGTACAGACATACATGAGAAAAGGTTTCTTCGTAACAGTGGACGCGCGCTTTTGACACGATTTATAAGTTTGTTTGTACAGACATATATGAGACAAGGTTTCTTCGTAACACTGGACGCGCGCTTTTGACACGATTTATAAGTTTGTTTGTACAGACATATATGAGACAAGGTTTCTTCGTAACACTGGACACGCGCTTTTGACACGATTTATAAGTTTGTTTTCAACACGCCACGTTTGGTATCTTAAAATTCGGACTTGATTGCGAGGCTTTAGTCGTACTGTAGTCGTAGTCGTAGGATTATATTAGTAGTGTATATATTTATTTAGCTTTTTATCAGGTGAAGAGCCATCTTGTAAATACTTTGATAATAAACCATTATCATTAATTATTATTATTATTATTATTATTATTATTATTATTATTACTGTACTTCATTTAAAGTACAAATACGCGAGTAACAAATTCATTAGCAGGATTAAAATAATCACGAACATATACGACGTTCTTATACCGTTCGGCAATAATAAGAATGATAGTTCATTACTCAACTTGATAATCGAATCTACCACTCTATATCTACTGGTCTTTTTGAGGTTAAATGCAATTTTGAACATTTTATAGCGGAGAGCCTCGATATCGTGCTAGGATTTCAAGTATCTCGAACTTGGCCTATTGTCCTTAGTCCGTAAATTTACAAGGTCTTTCTTAAAAAATCACGCCACAACCGGAAATATCAAAAATAATTAAAAATACTTGTTTTTATTATTATTTTGCGGCAAAGGAAACTCTGACAGCGTCTGAAGTTCACGACTATACTTAAACAAGTAATTAGACCGACCCGAGGGGGTCGGACACGTTTCGCAGCATTTACGCAGGTTCACGTCACCGTATCGAAAGGCCGAGGTTAAAACGCGGTTGGTTTTAACAACGATAACATTATTCAGTTACTTTTTTTTTTCAAACATTGTTACGTTTTGAAGCTCAAGGCTGCGCCGATGAAAGTAACCTCGTGTACTGTAATCTTCCTGTCAAACACTTAATCGTGGTCTGGTGGCGCGATTAAGATGATTTTAGAAGATAATATAGGTAAGTTGTAGTGCTTGGGAACGAGGTTATTCCGGGCGAAAGCCCTTGGAATTAAATTCAGAAAAATTAATTTCCGACCTCGCTGGGATTCGAAAAGCACTACAACTTACCTATATTATCTTCTACTATTTCATTAGTGCCACGCGGTCCACATACTCTCATCATCTTAAGATGATTTTAGGTTTGTTTACAAGTGGTGAGCGATGCACGACCAATACTGTATGCTAATCCTTTGCCGATCCAAGGCAAAGGGAAGAGAGGAAAGGTTGAAAGTCGAGTCTTTTTCTGTGATTTTTCACTTGGATGATTTAATTAGAATACGTGTGCAGGGAACGTAACCGTGCGCAGCCTACAATGAACCATTCTCAAAATCAGTGTGTAATGAGGGTCACGCAAAAACACAAAAAAAATCCACTTTTCCAAAATTTCTCATTTGCAAGTCAGAGCTCCCAGGCTAAAATTTTCACTAATCATGTTTACATAGTCATAATCTAGTCATATTATCCTCAGTACTTCAATTATTTGGACTTTCAAAAATTGGGGCGTTTTCATCCAAGTGCCCCTTTAAGGCTAACCTAGGTAAATAGCTATCCATCCATCCGCATGCCACCTCTCCTTGAAACCCTACCTATCTTCCTCTACCCTCTCCTGTATCTTATCTCCATCCAGTCCAACTGCACATTCCTTCTCTGTATTATTCCATCTAATTTTTCCGACAAAAAATAAGATTTTTCTGATTTTATGCAGTTAAGACCAAACTTACCCTCACTTGATAAGCGTAGCCCCTGGCAACCTGATCAAAACCTCTTGATATGACGTCAATATTTCGCGCCAGTCTTGGACTCCTCGCCCATGATCCATTGCAAGCTAAATAGCTAGAATTTAATCTGTCTAATGTACAACCAGATGTTGCAGCGTGAATGGACTGCCATTGGTTTGGCTTGACCATCTTGATGAAGGCTTTCGATGATTCGTACGGGAAATAGAAGCCACATCCTAAAAGACAAAAAAAATCGTACTTGACTCACCGGATTTTAACACTCAAATGGCTTCCGTGTTCAAGCATTGTGATTGGACTATTATTTCCGGATTATTCATTGGTTTGCCATAGGAAGCCATTCAAGAGCCAAGGAACGGAAGCTGCTCCACTCAAAACCAACAAACCTGCACTACAATGTGAGGGGGACTTTTTTAAGCTTCTGTATAAGGAGCCTGTATATCTGGAATAGATTGATGCGGAAACTGGAAACCATAAGTACGTAATGTCAACCTTTACTGCTAGTAACTCTTATTTGCCATATTACGATGAACCTCAGTTGACTGAAATTTATTAATTATAATATATAGATATAAGTTTAATAAATGATAAATATGATAGGTTTTTTGTCCAAAAAGAGTATCTGTGAAAAACAAATTAACCCTAACCGTTATCCAAAAAATCTAAAAATAAAATAATAACTAACCCTTTCATTAGACAGTAATATAATACACTAATATTTCTTATCATATAAGTCATGTATGTATTCATTTCTTTATGTATATACAGCTATTTCAAAAAAACGTCATAGGCAATAGGAGATAGGCGAAAAGCGATAGGAGATAGGTCATACTAAGATCCAAGAATAGCTGGAATGACTTGTGTTTCTGCTTCTTATTCACGTTAAGAAGATGGATCTTCTGTTGATCTTCTATTGAAAATAGAGCTATATAAGTAATACATTTCTTTTAATTTAATTACAAAATCCAGAACTGAGCATATGTAAAGGAATGTGCATCCTTTTCGTGATGTGGCCCTACGTTTGGGGTTCAAAGATCAAGTAAGGCTGCGTTCACAATGTATGGTAGAGGGGGGGGGGGGGGGGGGGGGGGAAGGGAACAAGTGAAAATTTGAAATGTCCAGAATATTTCTTAACACCCCCCCCCCCCTTAAAGTTATGCAAAAAAATACGATCCCCCGAAGCAAGGCTTGTAGCTTCTTCCAAAAAAGTGCATCCCCTCATTTTTCTGATTAAAATTTGCCCATCCCCCCTCAATTTCACCTGCCCCCCCTCCTCAGCATCATTAAGGCATGGCTCTCAGATGAAAAACTGATTATCTATATCATAGCCAGTTTTCTACGAATCTTCCCCAAACTTGGCAAGTTCATGCCTTTTGTGAAAAGAAGGAACCTTAGAGCCTTGGTTACCATGGAAACTAAGTCACGTGACCACAAGGCCGCCATCTTGGATTTTTAAACAAGCCGTTTGTAAACGTACCGAATCATCTTTAAAAGTCATGAAAATGCTTATTACTATTCATATTTACAATGCCTATATGGATCTAATTGGATATCTTGGAAATTATTTTAACTTTAATTTTTAGAATATTTTCTATTTTTTCCAAAAAGTTAAAAATATTCTAAAAATTAAACTTAATATAATTTCCAAGATATCCAGTTAGATCCATATAGGTATTGCAAATATCAAAAGGAATATGTATTTTCAGGACTTTTGAAGTAGTTTCAATACGATTACAAACGATTTTTTTTTAAAATCCAAGATGGCGGCCTTGTGGTCACGTGACCTGGTTTCCATGGTAACAGATATGCAGTAATTGCTTGCCTTGAAGAATTACTACTACGAGCCAAATTTGGGAAAGATTCATAGTAAACTGTCAAAGATATGAATAAATAACTGATTTTCCATCACTTCCTCAAAAGAGCCATGCCTTAATGGTGCTGAGTCCCCCCCCCCCCCCGCCATACATTATGAACGCAGCCTAATATGGATTCATATAACACCACTACGAAACCAAGTCATGGTCAATGAGTACTTCACTTTGCTATTTTGATAATCCGACGCAGATAAAAGACATCTCAAGCTGTGTCAAAGATATACTGTTTCGCGAAATAATGTCCTGATTTTCTGTTCCTCATTCATGTTCTAGTAAAATTAATATGTCACTAGTACTGCAGTTCCCTATCCACAATCATCCCCCTCCCCCCAATGTACTATTATACAGCCAAGGGTGCCAAGAAAATCGTAGCCTCCTTTACAGCCGTTCTTAGGGTCGTTCTTAGGTCGACGACCCTAAGAACGGCTGCAAAGGAGGCTAAGAAAATCCTGATGGTAAATTCGTATTGACGAAAAAAAGGGATATCGAAGAGAAGGCTTTGCACACAGTTGCGCAAAAGAGCAAACCCTCGACCCTTCATCACACCTTCTTCAGATAAAGGAGAGACATTGAAAGACAGTGAGCAAGCTAATGTGATTACAGCAGACAATCTCTATGGATGTTACGTCACACGGAACACAAGTACTTTTAAGCTGTGGTCTTATCAAGTAAGCCGGTCAGGTAGATCTGCGGTGCGTGAACTAAGAAAAGGATCCAGTGCTTGTCGAGGGAAACTAGTCGTTTCCGCCGAGGAGCACGTGGTGGGTGGCAAAATTGAAAACGAGAACGAAAACCAATGTTTCTTGGCTTTTTTACTTCCGTACATTGTTGCTTTGGTGAAAGGAACCTGAATGATCGGCGTCTATCTGGCGACATTTGTTGGACCAATCATAACACACAATTTGATGATTTGAACCAATCACAGTACGCGAGAACCAGACACCTTCTTGAACCAATCAGAGCGTGTGAAAAGGGTATTTAAACCAATCAGAGCGAAATCCCGACATCTGCTGAACCAATCACAGCACACGACCTGAAGAATAAAAACATTTACCAATGGTATCCCAGCACTCGATCTGACGACATCTGTGGAACCAATCACAGCGTGTGAGGTCTCTACTTGTCCAATCAGAACGTCGCACCACGGCACGTCCGTATCGTACATGTTTTGCTGTCATGCTAACAGTGCTTTACCACGCATTTATGCATGACGTACACCACCAACTGGCGATATTCGCAATCTATAAGATCAACACTGAGAGATTCCTTCACGAAGTCCAATTACCCCGATCTTATATTTGTGATTACCTCGTTAATGTGTCGAGAAGTTCAAAGATAAAAGTTATGGTCACTTGAGATTAGAGAGGACTTACGTACTTTTATACGAACAAAAAAGTACTTAGGATTTTTGGAATGCTCATGTTTATTTTGGGGGAGGGGAGGGCAGGGTAACTTTTTCTATCAGATATGTCTATTTTTATGAAAAACTTTCGTTTTGAAATTAGAAATTACAAGCTACTTGTTTTGTTTGTTAATGTTATTTATTTATTTATTTTATCTATTTTATTTTTTTTTAGGTTTTAATTTTTGTCTTTCGTTCACTTTTAGTTTGTTAATGTTCCTGTATCTTGCAAAAATATTTTAATTAGACGCAAAAAGTAAAAAAAAAGGAAAATTCAGAGCTGGTCAAAACTTAAACAAGTTTTTCACATTATCTTTATTCAAAATAAACAGTTCGTAGTTCACCACATCAACCAGTGCGTTTGCCAAGACTGACTTTCATCTTTCGCGAACCAACTTATGAAGAAGACTTAATTCCACAGCTGCCTGCACAGCTTCAAGTCGAAACTACGTCATGTTTTATAATCAATTCAAACGCATGAAAACGAACCGTAAAGTCTTTTTTTTTTTTAATCATGAACACCTCATGCGAAAGCCTAAGATCTACTGCTAAGAATTTGACCGATATAAAAACGTTCAAGTTCAATTTGTCCACGTTCTTCATTACTATACTAAAACATATGACGTTAGTTGTCATGCGTCTGAAATATTGGTTCAAGTACTAAGATCAGCGCTGCACTCTTGCTTTCGGCCTGGTTTGCTAATGATTACTATTGTGTCTACCTTAGTATAATTTTGACAATCGCGTTGCACCATCCTCGGGAACCCAGGAATAAAATTATGTCTTGGTGTTGTCCAAAAAGGAGGAGAGTAGAACAATAAAATCCGACTTTAAAAGAGCCTTAACTCTTCAGTTTACACGCAACACTTTAAAAGTACTTCATTCAACACAATACAAAACAGAACTACGGTGGATACTTTAGAGCCAGGCATCATAATTGCTCGTGTAAGTGTAGACTTGGCGCACGAACCAAACGTCAACGACAACGTGATTCGATGAAAGCCTAATCCTCTCAGTGTTCTGAGGATATTTGTTTTACAATTACGAAGTGCAGCCTGCGGGGGATCAAAAGTCTTATCTGATTGAAAATATCTTGTACAAAGTACACTTTAAAATCTTTTGAAACCTAACATGTACCCAAAACAAAAGAAAGACTTCTAAATTACATTCATATTCAATGCACATGTGGAAAGAGAATCGAAAATAAATCTCATGCACAACATTTGTTCAAAGAAAAAGTTCTCAAATTTACACGTAATGACAAAGACAACAAAAGTATCCAAAACCATGCGAGCAAATGAAATTGTTTTTGACCTCAGACTCGCTTTAGGATAAACACTATTAACGTTATTGGTCTTAATATAACATAATGATTTATTTACACGTAACAATACACTCCAGTGATGATATACTTAGAATACTGCCTACCTTCTCGTAGCCTCATCTCTTCGTTCCCAGTACATTTCCATCGGTTTTTGTGTAGAACCATTGTTCCTTTTAATGGAGAGCACTGGCATTTGCAAGGGTTGCTTGGGGTGCGTTCAAAACCCCCGTAAACAGCACATTTATTTCCCTGGTGTATATCAGTGCATCTAGATCTTGGTATGTTAAAACGATCTTTGTGGTACGAGTCCTTCACGATGACTTTTCGTATTATTATTAATTCGCATCTCACGCACTCAAGTCCTACCATCCAGCCTATAATAGCTAACCAACAAGAGCAGGACACCAACCACAGCTTTATGGGACCCGGCATTAGGTAGAAATTACCAAATCAGATAGCCTAGTAGAGTTAAGGAATGCAATTCTCTCGAGGTAGTCCAATATATTTTTACTTCACGCTTCGCCTCTCACGATCCTTTGAATTTATGCCGTCAATGATTTTCAACAAACTCGACAAGTTGTGCGATCCATTCATTTTGGCTCCTTACTCGTAGTGTCAGATCACTCCACGTCTTCATTTACCACCCTAAATCTCATACAAGGATTAGGTTTCCCAAAGAGTAAAGCAAAGTCCCTCCAGAACACTCGGATCCGAACTAGGCTTCTTACGTTTCGCTGTATAGGTCAAACACCCAGCATGACATAGTCGAACTAACGAACGGTAAATACCTCGAGAAATGTTTGCCTCTATAAGCCAGCACCAATCGAAGACACACTGTGATAATGATCCAAAGCCTTCCCAGATGGATTCGTTTGCTTGTAGAGGCAAGACAGACGAATATACCTAAAGACAGTAAGTGTAGATAAACAAACGACATACAACACTAGAAAACTCATCCAACATTCTGTCGTTATAGTACTTCTAATCCTTCACTAATTATGACGTTTAACTTCGATAATTAATGAACTAGATTTGAATTTCAAATTAATTTTCCAAAAAATGTCGGATGTCGGTTCACGATTTAAAAATAACTTATTTCTTATCCGAGGAATAATAACCTTTTTATTAATTTTTATTTTCAGTCTAAAACTAATTAAGTATTTGTTTGGTGATAACTAGTAGAATACTACCGTGGACTGCGTCGGTGTTTCTGAATAAAACAGCAGGGACTTGTGGATAAATTGAATCACCGTAAAAAGCTTTGTGAAACTGAAGTTTCGGACGTTAGTCCTTCGTCGGAGTAAGTAGAGTAAGTACTCCGACGTCAGTGCTTCACAAAGCTTTTTACGGTGATTCAATTTATCCTCAAGTTCCTGCTGTTCTAAATATTTGATTGATGATGATTGACGTCGTAAACAAATTCAAGAACTTGTTTCATTTTTTTTAGCCAGGGGGCCCCCCTACCCATGAATCCATGTCGCTCTCTGCATATGAACGCGAAGGACACACAGGATTCGTTTTCTCTTATGCCCAAACCGAGACTGGCAAATGTCTTGTCAATTGAAAACCAGTGCCGATTTGTCTCTCGTTTTTGGCGTTACGAAATCCAACGAAGTGGGTCGACATTGACCTTTGTGGCCAAGAGGAAAGGATTAGTAGTGGAATGATTGAGATCTGCTATTATCGCTTGCAATTATTACTAGAATACGTCTTAAGAAGATCTCAAGCTGCTTCTCCTGAGCCAAAGAATTTGATACTTTAGGAAGCAATGTTTGAAGTGCTGGACGTTTGGCCAAATTAGTAGGGAAAGAGCCGTTGTTGCAGATAAACAATGTACTACAAAGCCGATTTAAAAAAAAAAGTTTTTCCTTTTGAATCTGAAAGTGATTTTGTTTGGAATTGGATATGTGATTGGAGAAGAAGCTTAGTCAAATTACTTCCTTCACCTGGGTAAAAATAGCGAAGATTGAAATAAGTGATGAAAAACTATAGGAAGGATTTCCTATTTTTAAATGTTCTTTCATATCTATATATTTTTCTTATCACCTTATTTTTATGCTTTACGGAACGGTTCCGTTTTCTGCTCAGAGAGTCAGAGAGTCTCTTCAAACAGCTGGAACTAGCTACCTTAACTATAAACGCGCATGCTAAACATGTTAGCGTTCCTCTTGTCGTTTCCAAATTAATCTATTTAAAAGCTGATCACGTTTCTTGGATCATACTGAGCCAATAATAGAATAGAATTAGAAAAAAAAAAGAAGGCAACAGGAACCAATATTTGCTGCATAACCTTCAAATAATGGTTGACATAGCGGTAGTACACTCCCCTTTCACCTCTTTCATGGGACGTAACTCGAGTTCCATTTTGAAGTCGGCATCTCAAGTGAGTAGACATGTCCTGACTTTGATCAGCCCAGAGGTTATTTTAGGGTTCCCGGCATCTGGGAGTTAGCTGTGCCCTGACTTGGATCAGCCCAAAGACTGTCCTGGGTTTGATCTGTGAGTAACCATGATCTGACTTTGATCAGCCGAGAGGCTGTTTCGTGCTTATGATCAACTGTGAGTTAATCATGCCCTGACTTAGATCAGCCCAGAGGTTGTTTCAGGGTTCAATCTGTGAGGTAGCCATACCCTGACTTATAATAGCCCAGAGGTTGTTTCAGGGTTCGATCTGTGACATAGCCGTGCTCTGACTTTGATTTTTTTCCAACATACCATCATCAAGAAGGCGGGAAGGTCATGGCGATAGCTACAACGGATAAACCTTGGATTTATCATCGCGATAGACAGTACAAACACGCCCAAATTATCGCAACGTTTCTTTTGATTTGATTAAAGTTTGATCTTGAGACGGAAATCTTTGAGATAATTCTTTAAATGAGATGTAAATCCATGGATTGTTGATTTGTTAATGAAGGTGATCCGACGTTGATCCGACGTTGATCCGACATGAAGACGAAAAAGGGACGCCATGGCCACGGGGGATAGGATTAATTTAACTAGGTCTGGCTCTGATGTGCTACGGAGGCGCGCGGCTCGCTCGTGTTCTGGGTACGTACGTGTTTTCATCTGTTTCAGATTCGTACTATCTTGTGTCGCCCCCTTTTCGTAATAAGAAATGAAGAAAGAAGTATTTTAAATTATTTTTGAAACTATTCAAATGCTTTTCGAAAATACTGAGCATCACATTGTTATCTGTAAGAGGAAATAAGCAAGCACGATTTAAAAGAGAAAGAGGAAGAAAATACAAGAAAAGACTGAGGAAAAGGAAAAAGAGGCAAAGCAAATGAGAGAGACGCAAGATGAAGCACACACTTTCATTTCGGTTGGTATTTGTCAAGTTTAGTTTTTGTAACAAGATGTTGCGAGTGAAGGGGTGGACTATGACACCTTGAGATTAAGTCTTCACTTAATGCCGATAAACTCGATATACAGGTCAACAGAGATTGTTCCTAACGAAAAAACGCTTGCGCATGCGTGCAGTTCAGCACGTCTTTCATGAAATCCAGAACGTTATGGATGCTCGTTTTTCTCAGCGGACCATAATACAAAGCGTTTAATTGCTAAACGTTTATTGGACAAAAAAACTGTGACAACTTAAAAGACATACAAAAGAATTCAACATTTGATAAAACATAACTGACTTTGAACATTTTGAGAATTTGTATGGAAAATTAATTTTGAATACACTACCGTAAAAATAGAGCTCTTTACCTTCGTCGTTTGTTTTCCCATTCCAGAACATGATGTTATGCCACTCCTCGGAGTTGATTCTTTCATGTATTAATATTTGAACATGTTCGTCATATAAGAACAATTCTCAGGATAACGTCACGTGGTCTGACATGGGCAATTTGCATAAGAAGGTAAAGAGGTATAACGATATCACGATCGAAGTCCTTTTCAAACAAATTTCACTGACAAACTAGGAGCATGCGCAGAATATTGTGGCAGCAAAACGTAGCCATCCATTGATTAATTATTAACTAATGCACGGATTAAATACTGTGTACGAGGATTATTGTCGAAGTCTCTTGGGTTCGTTTAGATGTATTTTATTCTGGAATCATGTTGTACACATCGTCGTGCTCGCTTCGAGCCGTGGTTTGCCTAGAAACTAATTTACATCATACCGATGTCCATATATGGGGTGCTATGACAATTATTAAATACGGTGTACGAGGATTAAACGTTTTGAAACTCAACTGACCTAGCTTCACCTCTAAGGAATATTAAAAACACATTTTTGATATTTCAAAACACATAAAAGGTACGATTTTCAAATCGGTTATTCCATGAATCCCCACCCCCTTCCCCCCAATCTAAGCACGATTTACAGTATATCCTATTTTTAAATACTAATTTCCATTCAATTCCTCTCAAAACCAAACCGCATGCAAAAACAAATCGGTAACATATCTGGTATCGATGCAAGGTCTGTATTATTTTTCGTTTGTACTCGCTTACCTCCAAGAATTCCCTGTCCTATTGCACTTTTACTGTCTTCACTTAGAACAAGCAGTCGATCGACTTCGTCCATTTGTTGTCAAGGAATCTCATCGATGAATAACTTGTGCTAATCTCATCCTATGGCTATATAACATACCATTCTGATATCGGTTTTATCTTTTTTGATTACTCTACGCAACGACTACTTCTTACCAAAGATAGTGGTTCTATAAAAAGAAGGCGCCCGGGCTATTTTCTCTCTGTCGTGTTTTAAAATTATTTTCGCTTTGTGCGGTCCGAAAAGGCTGGCGCTTGAAGATACTACTGCATTTGGCCTCGCATCATAGCATGCCGTATTACAGGAAAAAGGGTGACATCAGAGACCCAGTCTGCCGGGCAACATGTCTCAGCTTTTAAATGAGAAGCCATATTGTGGCAAGAATGGTTTTAGTATAAGTGTGTACGTATGGTCTGTTGTGAAGCTGTCACAAATTTTACAGAAATAACGATGTATGAGGGCATTGTGGCGTCGGCTCAAGGCGGTGCGCGTGGGGAATTTCAATCGAAAAGAACAGTCACTTAAGAGTTCGTTTTTTTGGTTTTTTTTTTAGTTCCTGTTTTAAAACTGATTCAGGCTATCTGTTGCGGTTGAAGCAACGCTTGATTATCTCTAAGAGCTTCTGATCTTTTTAAAACAGAAAAAGACTCATGGGATTAGTAAATGACTACTGATTGAAGCATTGACCTAATTGATATTAAAGTCTGGCTTGGTATATTTAACTGAAACTCATTTTGGGTGCTTGTAGAACGAATATTGGGCCTAAATTCAAGGATTATCTTTTTCTTCCACCCTTTTAATACCCTATTAAAGGATAAACTGGGCTTAAAATTAAGAGAAACTAGTTGGAATCCAACAAAAAAAAAGCTTTTTCAATACTAATCCATTAAGTCTTGGATTATATTTCCTTCTAAACTGATTTCTTTGAAGGAGCCATTAGTGCTTTCTAAAAGATAATTTAGGGACCTTGCACAAGAAGCTAGTCCTAAGATCAGGCTTTTTACCGATAGGGCGGCCATCTTGAATCAGTTCTATTGCTTTAATCAAGACATTATGGAATGCCGAGGGAGCAAATATTGGAAATGTTGTAAAAAGCTTTAAAAAAGTAATTTTTTAAATTCTATTCTGTATAAGTTACACACAACAGACTTTCATTTCTTTATTAGTAATCCGTGCCATTGCACATACGGTTGAATTGAATGATATCCAGAAGTTTTCGCCAATTTATACATTAGCATAACCAACGCGTTTTTTAAAATACCATCTTACTTCTCGGAAGAATCTATAGAAGATAGCAAGAACGCTGTAAATTTCAATCGTGGCCTTTACCTCAAAACATTTGTTAATGGACTTTTTGAACAAAACAACACACCACACAAATAAATAACTTTAAATAGACCTCTTCGGCTTGGGGTAATGTTTTCCCATTTCAGACCACGTGTCATTCCCTTGAGAATAAGATTCTTTGTTTGAGCTGTATCCATATTCAGTATATCTTCTCATGTGCAACCGAGCGCAAACCTTAAACAAAAAAATAATACTCTAGGGAATGAAATGTGGTCTGAAATGGGAAAACATTACGTCAGAGCCGAAGAGGTCTATTGGTAGCTTCAATTGTAGAAATAATTTGAGCTTTGCACGAATCGGCGAAGAACTAAATTAATTTTTTTTCCGAGTAACCTTCGTTTCTAGTCATTAATACAAGCAGAAGCTGCAAAGCATGGTGGAAATCAATTTATATATATACATATAATACTATTATAACATAATAGAAATTACTATAAATCAACAATTATAGCCTTCATACGTTTATTCGGGTAAAATGTCTATGTATATTCTAATACTCGATACCGAATAAAAAAGTCTTTCTGTCTGTCTGTCTGTCTGTCTGTCTGTCTGTCTGTCTGTCTGTCTGTCTTATACAATACGGAAAATAGCAATTCCGACAAACAACAATCACTGTAAGATCTCATTTAGATCGGCTAAAAACTTTGACTCCGACAAGTTTCTTATGGATTTAGCAACACTCCCTTGGGATTGTTTGGATAATAAGGAAAGCTCGGATGACATGTGGGACAGATGGAAAGAGTTATTTCTCTCTTCTTGACTCGCACGCTCCGATCAAAACAAAACGAATAAGAAACAAGAAGTCTCCCTGGATGACAACTGATTTGAGGAAAGCTATGTACGATAGAGATAAAATGAAACAAAAAGCTACTCAAACAAATTCGAGGGACGACTGGAGTGATTATAAGTCTATTAGAAATCGCGTCAACAACGAGATAAAAAGAGCCAAGAAGTCATATTATGAAAATCATTTTGCACAAAATTCAAAAAAACTCAAAGGAGGTCTGGAAAGCTATTAATGAAGTCCTCTCACGAAGGACTAAATCTGGCTCTTATGTAACATCTATCAAAACAGGTGATAAATCGATGAGTGACTCGAAGGAAATAGCTGAGGTATTCAATTGTCATTTTTCTGAAATTGGGACTAAATTAGCTTGTTTAATTCCCGATGGACCGACTGCTTATAATGATTATTTAATTAGAATTGGCTCAACATTCACCTTACGACACACATCAGTTGATGAACTTACGAAAATCATTAATTCTATTGACGTTAAAAAAGCAACAGGTCTTGACGGTATACCATCTCATTCCATCAAGATTGCTTCACCAGTAATAAGTCAATCACTAGTGAAGTTATTCAATCAATCAGTTGATAAAGGGATTTTTCCTAATGGCTTGAAACTTGCGAAAGTTACGCCAATTCATAAATGACAAAGATGATTTGAATAATTACCGTCCCATTTCGGTCTTACCTACTATTGCTAAGATTTTCGAGAGAATAGTTTTTAACCAGTTATATGAGTATCTAAACTCAAATAATTTACTTTCTCAAAAGCAGTCGGGATTTAGACCGCTTCATTCGACTACTACTGCACTCCTAGAAGCCACAACGGAGTGGCTTACCAATATGGATGAAGGTAAATTGAACTGTGTCACTTTCCTAGATTTTAAAAAAGCTTTTGACACAGTAAATCACTCTATACTTCTCCAAAAATTATACTATTATGGGATTGCAGAAGAGTCGATAAAGTGGTTCAAATCTTACCTCACAGATCGTAGTCAGAGATGCTACATAAACCATACCTTATCTAGCTCTAGAACACTCGATTGCGGCATCCCTCAAGGCTCAATCCTTGGGCCATTATTATTTATTATTTACATAAACGATCTGCCAAATAGTGTCAAATTTTCAAATGCTAGAATGTATGCTGATGACACAAGTCTCACCACTTGTGGCACATCACAAAAGACTATTTGACGAGGTGAACGCTGATACTTCCAATATTCATAACTGGTTGAAAGCTAACAAACTTAGCTTAAATTCAGCTAAAACAGAGCATATGTTTATTGCTTCGGACGATAAATTAAAGAAAATTACCTCCGAACCACACATATATTTAAATAGCAATTAACCAATTACTAGAGTCTCTACAGCAAAAACTCTGGGTGTTGTGATTGACGAACGGGTGTCTTGGGCTGCTCATATTGATTACATTTGTAAAAAAATATCTTCTGGATTGAGTGGCATAAGACGAGTCCGCGATTACATCCCCTTGGAGACAGCTATTACCATATATGAGGCTCTCGTATTACCTTGGTTTGATTATTGTGACGTGGTATGGGATAATTTACCAGTAACGTCTGCTGAAAGATTGCAAAAAATGCAAAATAGAGCTGCAAGAATAATAACAAAAAGCAGCTACGATGTCAGATCTAGTGATATTTTAACTTCTTTAGGCTGGAAAAGCTTACAAAGAAGAAGAAAGGAGCATAAAGCAATAATGATGTTTAAGACTTTAAATGCACTTGCACCAAAATCTGTAAGGGAACTCTTTTATTTTCAAGAAAATACCTACGATCTTCGTGGTAGAGAGAAGTGCTTAAAGTTACCGAAACCCAGCACTGAGTTTTTAAAAAGAGCTCTCTCTTATGACGGTGCAAAAGTGTGGAACTCATTACCCCAAAGTGTCAGACTGTCCAATAATTTAAAATCTTTTCAGAGAAATCTTTCGTCTGTTGGTCCTTAACACTTTAATTAATATAATATTTTTGGGGGTAGATGATAATTTTTTTTCCATAATCTGTCTATATATTCTTAACGTTATTATCAATTTTTGATATATATTACCTATCAACTCGGTTTTCATGAAAACCAATTTGTACATTGATGAAATTTCCCGAGATTAAATAAAAGACATCTCTGTCTGTCTGTCTGTCTGTCTGTCTTTCGGCGGTGGGAGCGGTGTAGACAGTAAAATATGCCCATGTATTGAGTTCAATAGAAAATAAAATTTTGCCTAACTCGTAAAAAACTCCCAAATCCACAATTATCCAACTAGACATTCAAATAATTATAGACCTGCTTTCTGTAGAACCAATATCAAACAATTCACAGTAATAAGTCAAGGGCCAAAACTGTGGAACATGCTACCCAATCACATTAGGTCAGCAAGTTCAAAATCTATTTTCAAAATTACACTAAAAAGCATCTCATCAGCTGTTATGTCTAAACACTGATCTTTACGTGCTTATTGATTTAATCTATCAATTGAGTTTAATATCTGTAATTTTTTAAAATTAAATTGTAAATTAACTCTTTATAATTACTGATCATTGTAAATTAATACTTTCTAACTTTAACTTCATGTGCATATGTATGTACTAATATGTATTTATTTCTATATATTCATTTTTATATATGACAATATACACCTTCATGCTTCATCAAATAATTATATCTAAATTACCCAAGCTTATATAAGACACCTCAAGAATATAAGCCTATGGTTTCTTCTTTAGGTGTCTTCCTTCTGGATATATATACATTCAATTATAAAATCTGCAATCACTATTTCTTTTATTACATATTTGTACAATTATTGTTAATAGAATTTTGAATACTTGTTACTATATTTCCAGAAAGGTAAAACTGATTGATTGATTGATTGAGTGAGTGACAAGTGTGCTATAGGTGAACCACAAACCAGCGGCCGCAAAATCTTGAGCAGAATGACAAAGATAGTATTGAATAACAAAGTTTTAATGAAATGTTTTAGTTCTCTGTAAGCTTTTCATTAGCCTCTTCCTGTAAAACGTATATGTTTTTTCTTTTCTTTTAATTATTGAATTATCCGTATACGATCTAATTTCTTATATATACTTATTTTAAAATTGAACCAAGCAGTTAAGTAGAAAAATAGCTGATTTTTAACGATATATATTTATGACGTATACCTGGGTTAACCATAGTGAAGGCATTAATCCGAGAAATAAAAAAAATATTAAAAAATAGACACACAAAAATAAACAATGGAATTAAAGTCTATTAATGTGTTACAGTCGAATATCTGTTCCACGGGTTTAGTGACTTTACTCTGGGGGACAAACAATATAGGGCGTCTTTTCTTATGTAAAAATACAAAATAAAAAATCCATCGTTTTGTGCCCCAGAACAATTCCTCTAGGGACTCCGTGCAAGGGACCTCCTTTAGCTTGGGCATTATGTTTTCCGATTTTAAACTACGTGTCATTCCATTACTTTGACAATCATATTTTTCTTGGTGGACTAGGAGGCCTTCTTCTTGATTTCGGAGCCATATTTTGAGGTCCGCTAGGATTGGCTGTCCCAATCGAGGGTCTTACGTCCTTGTTTCCATTTGTTGTATCGGGCTCCTCAAGGACTAGATACTCTGGCTCGAGGACTTGAGACGGAGGTCCCTCATTCACGGTACTCTCTGGCGCCATAATAATATTGTTCTCAGCTAGGGGACGTTCTAGGACATTATACACAGGACCATCATCTGCAGTGGAGTATAACGCCCCTTCCTGATTAAGCCCTTGTTGTTTGTGCTCCAGTCTGTTATATGGAGCTGGTTGGGGTGCTATATATGCTGTCTGTGGGTCGTCAAATGCATAGCTATATATACCTTAATAATAATAATAATAATAAAAGAATACATGATAAGGTCGAGCATTGTAAGAGAAACTGGGTCGAAGATTTGCTTTTTAAGCTTTTAAACGAGCTAATGATAAGCAAGATATTTATCTTATTTTTCTTTGCCTATACCATTTGAAAATTTTTTGCTTTTTGATTTTGATTTATCAAAAATAACCGGAGACCATACTCCGAGACCCGAATGCTGAAGCGTTGTATGGTAGCGCAAAGCATTTACGGCTACGCCAGAATTTTCGACCCCGACACCGCTATCCCGGGAGGAATTACAGACTGATCAGGAAGCGCGATCGGAACCTAAGGGAGAGGTTAGTCGGACCCTAGACCATAAATGATTAACACCTTACTATGACCAATAAAAACACACATCTAAAAACGAGAGGAAAAAGTTTAAAAGAAAAATGGTTTCAAGCGCGCGATGTCCTCTTATTGACCATAGCTGTAAGCTAAGCAGATTGCAAGAATACTCTGTGTTATTATAAAATGGAGCTTTAATCCTTACCTCCCGCCTGATCAACTGGAGGTGCGTTGTTACGTTGTTCTTCAGGGATCTCAGCATATACAGGGTCTTTTTGAATTTCATCCACCGTCTTCTTCTTCGCCGGTTGTGTTGATCTGAATTTCCTGACTGCGACATTACGAAGAAATTCAATCAATATTTACAAGCTCCTAACTAAGCAGCAGTAAGGGGGACTCGCGGTCACCATTTGGGATTGCCCGGGAATTACCCGTGTTTACGCACTAGCGTCCCCCGCGGGAATTACCCGTGTTCTGTTATATGTTGCGCGCTGAGCCCCTTACTGCTGCTGTGTTGGGGATTAAAGGTAGCCAAAACGATGGGCAAGGTCGCAAACGGAGGATAAAATATTCCTTAGATATAGATGGACACCATCAAAAGCATTAGTAACAAGACTGTGCGCCGACTGCGAACTCAGGTGCTGGACCGCTTAGACGCCGACTTTGCCTTCACGACATTTATGGAGGGAGATACAGACGAGACGATGGACGAGGAAAGAGCAGAAAGGATAATTGGCTTGATGCCCGAAGGTAATTACCGCCTGGAGTTGACGTTTATAAAGTATTTAGACGGCGAGTGGATAATAGAAAAGGGCAGGAATCCAATACGGGCGTCTGGCAAGAAGGACCTGTTCGTTTTAAACGAGGACACGCGTCCTGGGGCGCTGGTGGGCATCGACATGTTGTTCTACGAAGTTGCTTACCCGGTCACCGTGGTTATTTACGGTACGTATGAAATTAAGAACCCGGACGTTAAGAAGCTCAAACCAATGCGGCATCCGGGTAACTGCGTGGGTAAGTTAGTTAGAGAGTTCTTCGAGGATTCCTCTAGGGGAGGTAAGCTTACGTTGAAGAGAAGAGAAGCCATCAGGAAATGGGAGCATGCTACTCGTAGGGCAGGAGCCACCATTGAAAACATCAAGAAGTTAGAGGTTGCTTTAGAAAGGCGCATACACGTGAAAGACATCACCGACGGCTTCATTTACTCCGGGACGCACAAGTATGGGGGCCGGGGTGCGCCTATCGTAATTTACCAGCATAACGCACATGCGTGGAGGGAGTTAAGGTTCCCCAAAAAGAAGGAGACGCGCGTTTACAAGGAGTCGCCGCTTGCAGAACTAATGCACGAGAATTCCATTTGGTTAATGGACGCGGAAGGAAGTCAATTTATGACCCAAGACGGCACCTTGTATCGTCCTGAACTGGAACAGCTGCGCATTCGAAGCGCCTGCGAGACTTTAGGAGAAGACTTCTCTGACGAAGTGCTTAGCAGTCGCAGTTTGGACTTCTTAGCCGCAAAGAAAAGAAACGGGTGGAAATCCACACCGGAGGAGTTCAAAGATATAGCTAAAGCTTGTGTAGAACACGGTCACGGTGGTCTGTGGAACATGGAGTACGATAAAGACGAATACGTGTCGCTGGACATGAAACATTGTTATCCCGCAAGCTTCAAAGGTCTAGGAGATTGTAAGGAATATTACGACCGTTACGGACATCCAGACTCGCAGTTCTTCCGCGTTACGTTGGATGGTCACTACGACGCACCAGCAACGGGATTTGTCAGGTTAACCACCTGGGACCTAGCAAAGAACCTGCATCCGATAATTTACGCGTGGTATGGAAAGCACCTGCAGGAGAAAGGATGGATACCCGTGCCGCTGTTAAAGTTCTTAGAAGAGCGTAAGCTGCTTACCTACACGGCGCACGAAGCCATACTTTGTCACAGCGCCTTTACCAAATGGCTGCCGGAGCATAACCCCACAGCGCGGGTGGTAATAGGAAAGTTCACCCAGGGCGCAAAAGAAGGCGAGAAACACATGCAGCGTCGTTTGATAACGGACGACGGTGAACTAAGCTTCCTTATCAAACGCGCGCATGACAAAGGAACGATGGTATCTGTGGAGAAATGGGATTACATGGTCGACGATAAACTACACGAATGGAATGCCTTATGCTACTACCAGGACCACAGACCGCAGTATTACCATCTGCGTGCCAGCATGCTCGCATATGCGCATGTAAACCTTCTTGCAATGCTGCTGCGGTTCGACAAAGAAGACGTGCCGCGTGTGGCCACGGATTCCTTATACGTGAAGCCGCACGTGTTGGAAAAGATGAGAGAATTCTACACCGACGACGAACTCGCAGAAAGTGGACAATGGCGCGTCAAAGATGAAGAGATAAAAGCTTGGAGAGGCCGCGTAGAATATCACGGAGAACACACCCGCGGTTCCATTACGCCTACTGAGGAGCCTTTGCCTTCCGTTGCCGACCCCATTTCCTACCAACGCTTCTCTTACCTCTACGGTACGGGAGGCAGCGGTAAGACGACGCGTGTGTTAGAACTCTTTCCCAAGATAAAGGTGCTAACGCCAACGCATCGTTTGGAAAGAGAACTCTGCGAAATGGGCCACGACGCACAAACCTACCACAGCTTCTTCCGTTGGAATGGCCAAAAGTGGGTGCCGGAAGCTATTCACGACATACCACCAGTAATACTTTGGGATGAGATTTGCACCGTGCCTTTAGAAATCCTGCAGGAGTTCGTAGAATTCCTCCGTGGAAAGTGTCAAGTAATATTCGCCGGAGATCCCTGCCAGCCTCCTCCAATAGCCGGAGAGATGCCCCACGAATGGCTGAAAGATTTCGTAGACCATGCGGAGGAAATTAACACCGACTACCGCAGCAAGGATCAAATACGTAAGCTGAAAGCAGAACTTCGGGGCCTTAGTGATGCCGAGCAATGCAAGACGCTGCGCAAACGCGTACGAGCGAAGAAATACGAGGACTTCCTTTACGCATGGCATCCAAAGGATCTGGTGCTGAGCAGCAAACGCGCAGCACAGTCTCGCATACAAAAGGATTTGCTCAATATACACCGAGAGCGCTTCCCTACGCATCCCGTACCTGTTTGCTACAAACCCCACGACGCCCGCATGCAAAAAAGAGACGTCTGGGTACCTGGTACCGACATCCAACTGCAGAACGCAGTAACGCATGATAAAGCCTGGGTACCCATAGAAAAGGTGGAAAGAATTACCTCCCATCCAGACTGGCGCTTGGGCTATTGCATGACAGTCCACAGCGCGCAAGGGCTTACCATAAAAGAAACCTTATGGATCATAGACCAGCGGCTGTGTTGGAGCAACCTTATCTACACCGCCGTAAGTCGCGTAGAATATGCCAAACAGTTAAAAAGAGCCTGGGGGCCGCAACTGCGTTATGACCGCACCCCAGAAGACGTAGCCAAAGAGAACATTGCTAAGAAACTCCTTCGCTACAAGCGGCACGACGAAGAAAAAAATATGACGTTCGACCTATGCGTGGACGACGTCTATAAGAAAGGGGCAAGGTGTGCCAAATGTAACATATCTCTACTATGGAGGTTTGACCCAAATGACGATCAGCAGTTCTCCGTGGATCGCATAAATAATAAACGCGGGCATTGTAGAGGCAACGTAAGACTGACATGCCTAGAGTGTAATCGGGCGCGCGGAGCAGCACTACTCTGAGTCTTTGGGGACTATGAGCAGCTCTTCCTTGACAAATCCGCGACTTGGGCCATTTAGGTAATACGACACAGGTTGCCCTTCCTTGGTGATGGACTTCGAAATCTCATACGTTTTCAGGGACCAGTTAGGATCCGTGGCTCTCTTACTGCCACCTTCGGGTTCCCCCGGCTGATAGAGGTATCTGACCACTATGTCGCGGGGGAGCTTTTTTTCCTTCAGTCCGACCGCCCTCGAACTTCTGACGTAGGACTTATGTTCCACGTGTTTCTTTTTTATGGCATCCTTGGGTTTCATTCCCGTAGCCCTGGCCGCCTCGTTATTTAAAGCCGCGACGACCTGGGGGAGCCTCTGAGTCCATTCCCTGTTGCGTTTGGAGGGATCTTCCAGCTCTTTCCAATACTGGTATCCAAAGAGACGCTCGGCCAAGGTCTTATTGAATCTTTCGACGATGCTCTGACCCCTGTGGTACTCAGCTTCGGCTCTCCTAATCTTAGTGTCGTGGTCTTTCAGGGTCTTAGTAACCACGCCCATGAACTCTGTCCCCGCATCCACTTGCAGCAGCTTAGGCCATTTCAAGACGCGCTTATAAATCCTACCTAGGGCTTCTGCGACTTCCCCAGAATCCTTGCTGGTTATGGGTTCGGCGTCCTTGTATCTGCTTGCGATATCGACTACGGTCAAAGCGTATCTATAGGTCTTTTTTCTCACCTTATCGTGCGGCAAGAAAAGCAAATCTGCCTGATGAACTTCATTGGGGACATTTACGGTAAAGCTGGGCCTGGGAATGTACTTAGGCACGGGAAGATAAACCTGCCAGAGGGTTTGTTTTTTTAACCAGTTCTTAGCCGTTTCTTCTGATACCCTGGCCGCGGTCGCGAGTTTCTTGATGGCCGACGCTCCTTTCCAATAGCCTTCAGGCCCATAGTAAATCCTTTTGAGTTTGTCCTCTACGCGGCCCATTATATGAATTCCAGGACGAGATTGATCTCTCGCCCGTTGAAATCCACCGTCTTTCCGTCCACTTTAATGGTGATGTTTATGCTTTCTACCAAATGAGACAAGTCATAGCTCAAAGAAATGGGAGTGTATTCTACTGGGTCAAATGGATTACCTTTGGGTAGAAACTTGGACATAAGAGAAGACTGTTCTCCATTGTTGTAACTATTGACCAAGTCGCAATAGACTTCATAAGAGGATGCGACTTTCCATTTCACAGGTATGGCTGTGTCGGTAATTGTCTTGCCTGAGGCACATAATAAAGATCCCAATGGGTCAGACTTTCCAAAAGTTACTGAATAATTTGGCATATTATGTTTGAGGGTCATTTCGTGCGGTAATCCTGTGGTGAGAGTATAACCGTGTTTTGCTAATTCCTTGGCCAGTGTGATTGGTGTGTAATGTCCATCGGGCAGCAATACGGCTTGATAGTTAGATCCTCCTGTATGCTCAGTGACTATGCCCCTAATCAGGTTATACCAAGAATTGTACAAAGAGCAACTTATGAGCCGAACCTTATGGGCTTTAATGGGGGGATTTAAATAAGTGGTAAAGTCATTCTTGTCGCTTTCCAAAAAGACGATCATATATTACAGGGGACAAGTCCCCTTCTAGTGATCTGAGCGCAGCTTAGAGCAGATACGCCAAAGCTACGCCTCCCGCCAGCCCTGCGACTCCTACGAAGACCAATTCATTGTCTTTTTGTTTCTTAGATGGCAGGTAGTAATTCTTAAACTGAGGCCTTTTTAACCCCGTCGATGCCGCGGGGTGTGCTTGCGCATAAAGTTTAAAGGCGTAGTCTGTGTTTTCGAAGTTCTTATCCGCCTGCATCTTGTCTTGGTAATTCTTGTCCAACCAATCCCTGTAAGCTTGTCTTTTTTCATTCCAAGCCGCCACGTCCCTTTAATATTTCTCCAGTGCTAAGTCGTGTCTCTTCCTTTCGGCGGCTAATTCTCCGCTTTTGTCGCCTCTGACTAATCTATCCAAATACTGACCACCATAATTAGCTCCAGTGAATGCTAAAGCTGCAATAATTCCACCCGCGACCACGCTAGCCATTATATACCAGCAAACACAGTTTGCTTCTAGAATATGTCGTTGGCAGGTACTTTTCCTTCTGTAGGTAATTTCTTAGCATGATAGCCCCGCATACGGCAGCGGTCATCTTAGCAAAGTTACTCAGGTTTTTACTTGGGTCCTCAGTAAGGTCCTCCTTTAGGACTTTCTTACCTACCCAGCCAATACCGGCGATGATGGAGGTTGTAATAGCAGCTTCTTGGACGGCGTCAATTAATTTGGTTGACATTATATTACAAAGCGAGAAGGTTACTCCATTTCAGGGATTTTGCTTTTTCTAACGGGCGGCTCCGTAGGCGTGTAATGCGCTGGCTCCAACTTTACTTTTGGCTTCGTAGCCCGCCATTGTAAGTAGAGGCTGCCTGCTGCTATAGCAACTCCTAACGCGCCAATGACGTATCCCGGATTAATAAAGGATTCCTCTTCTTTTTCCTCCACCTTTTCCTCCTTCTTTGCTTTGTTCTTCCTGTTCATCTCTGCGAGCTTCTTCCCCGCGGCAACTCTGCCTGGAGATTTAGCCTTGGTAATCTTTTGCTCCTCTTGGGGCTGCTCTGCTTCCATTTATATCTAAGGACTTGAAGGACTCGATAAGTACTTGAGAATGACTTAAGGACGACTTGGAAATAACCTGGGCGCGACCTGACCAAGTACTTAGGGATGACTTAACTAGGTACTTGAGGCGACTTGATCAGGTACCTCAGCAAGTGCCGCCTGGAAGACCTTTTCGACTTCTCTGTCCTTCTTGAAGTCCTTCCAAGACACCAGTACCTCCTTCAAGTCGACATGCTGAGCTACGTGAAGTGCCGCAGAGGCGACTGCCATTAACTTACCGCACTTCAAAGACAACCACCCGCAGGTTATCTTAAGTTCTTGGGCGATAACATAGTCCTCGCTTATGTCCTTCCGTAGTTGCTCCACGTCGTCTATAGGCAGCGCAAGTCCAAGCAATTTAGTCGCAAGCCGGATAGCGGAGTCTGCTACGGCGTCCGTGGTCTTACTTGCAAGGGCAGCCTCGTACCTCTTATGGAACTTCTTAACCTCCTCTTCCGACAACTTATTAACTTGCTCATGGGTAAGTTCCTTGCCTATCATTTCTTTGCACTTCCCCGAAGACACCAGGATGTTAAGTTGTTCCTTAAGGTTACTTTCATCTAGCTGTGTGGGGACTTCATGTAAGAGCTGCTCAATATCCATATATGTTAATGGAATACGGAAACCTCAAAGAGAAGATCATCTTGGAATGTTGGTGCGTCTTTAGATGCCGCATGTATTCATGTAACTGTTCCTTGGATATCTCACCGCCGTAGTCAGAAAGGATGGTTTCCAGGTCTGACTTACTTGGAGTATAAAATACGACAAGTGAACCTATGTTTTCCCTGAAGGGCTTAGAGACGCTGGTAAGCTGCTGCGAGAGCAACCAAACGCTAATATTGTCGTGTCTGCCGCTAAAGGCGAGTTTAACGAGCTCGGAAGTGCGTCTCTTTACGTCATCCCCACAGGCAATGTCATCCAGTATGAGGAGGGTTTGCGTATCCTTAGGGAATTGCTTATGCCAAAACTTAAGGTGGCTGGATAACTCGTTGGGGTCTAAGATATCTACGAAGAAGTCGTCGTCTTTCACTCCTATGCCCGTCCAGGTGCGGTTATTCACGTAGGTGGGGCATAATAGCACTATGTAGTCGAAGCGGTATCTAAAGGGTCCTAATAGCTGCTCTACCACGAACTGCGTTTTGCCGCAGCCGGTGGGTCCTACTATCAGAGCGTTACAAGGCATGTGATCTGGGTTCATTTATATACCTTCTTTCGAAGGGAACTTGTTCCCTGATATATATGGAGCCAGTGGAAGCAGTGCAAAGAATTGTCGCCGACGCAAAAGATAAAAGAGACACCATAGAAATGCAAAGGGAGGAGATCGGCCGGTTAAAAGAGCGCGTGCAGGAGTTGTACGACGAAATGTGCGGCCTGAAGCGCGCGGAAAGGTTTGGTGCGCTCTTGACGATGGCGGGCTGGGCAAAAGAGTCCGTTAAGGACTTCATGCGGTATCCCTTGTAGTGGTTATTAAATCCTTATTATATATGGAGTGTGAGCGGTGTAACAAGGAGTTCAGCAGCAAGCAAATGTTAAAATACCACCTGGAAAAGAAGGTATGCGTTAAGAAGGCACGCGAAAGGCGTTGCAAGGAGTGTAATCACCTCTTTAGCAGCGTGCAGATGTTGGAGTATCACGTCGATAACCGCGTCTGTTTAAAGAATGTATGTGAGCGCTGCGAGGAGGACAAAGATGAAGAGTGGCATCGTTTCCGTTGTTGCGGCAATTACGACCTTGAGGGCGTGGCTTGCTTAGACCATGGCGACGTTGCGGCGCGATGTTGTCCAAAGGAAACTAAGAGGCGGTTAACGCAACGTAAGAAAGAAATAGATCAGCGCTTTGCGATGTTTGACCGCGTCGAAGGCGTGCGCTGGGAGGATAGAGAATATTGGGAGGCAGACTGCAAGTACTGCGGCTGTCAAAGAAGTGACCAACATATTTGGCAGTGCTTGTATCCACGGTCTAATCCCCGCACCTTTAAGGAGTACTTAGATACGTTCCAAAGTTGGAGCGGTAATAACTTAAAAGATAAGATCGCCCGTAAGGGTTAGTAAGGAAGTTAGATCAGGGTTTGCGCAAAGAGTCTCAAACCCTGATCTTATTTTTATTTATTATTATTAAGGTTAAATAATAATAAATAAGAATAAGGACCCCTTTTAAAGGAGGTTTGCAAGATCCAATAATAATAAATAAGAATAAGGACCCCTTTTAAAGGGCCTTGCAGAGCCCCTAAGTATATGCTAGCTTACGCAGCCGCATTCCTTGGAGGATTCCTGATCGCCCTTTCAATATATGGACTGTATTACATGCGAACCCCCCGCAGACTGCATTGCCCCTCGTAAGCCGCCGACACCCACTCCTGCACCGCGTAAAAAATACACCTGCCTTCATTGCGGCAAGGTATTCCCCGAAGGATCCTTTGTCGGGCATTGGTGCCCCGCGGATCCTAAAGCGCAGCGGACTTTAGCAGACGTACTAGTGAACTGAGGTATGAAGTTCAATTATGCAGAGGACTCTCAGGCTCATACTTGACTACATCAAATACCCACCTGCCATCCTTTTTACCATGACTCATAACATGGGTAACGTCCTGCCCTTCAATAGCGTACCTTATTCTATCAGGCGCCCAAAGGGTGTATGTTCTTTTTTTATTCTTTAAGACCAAGCGCAGGCGGTCCAAGTCTTCAAAGACCACGTAATTCTTTATCTCGTAAATCTCCCCCACGGTCAAATCGCGCCAGTGCGTTTGTATGAACTTCAACTCGGCGAATTTATCCTTGTCCATTATACCTATGGAATATTCTCAAATGCGTTGCCAGAGTCTGCGCGCTTTTAAAGCGCTTACAGCACCACCTACATGGCAGGCGAATTCCTTGTGCATACTCCGTGATCTCCCTGCAAATGACATCGTAGTCGCTGCTAATCATTACCTTATAACCGTTTTCTTCATACCTCTGTAAGAGTAGTCGCTGATCCTCGGATAATACCCCGTTGCCTTTCGGGGCCTTCAGCTCTATACAGAATCCATGGTATCGCACGTGTGCATTCAAGATAAGAAGGTCGGGCTGACCGCATTGGTAGCCCTTCTGCCAGCACTTTATGCGCTTACCATCCGAATCCTGCAGTTCACCTAGACCAGGGGTCACGAGCATTTGGGGGTAAAACCTGCGGATGTAGTCCACCACCTTTTTATGTAGGTCAAACTCATTTTCGATCTTAAATACCAACTTGTTTGGACCGTCGAAGCGCTTGTCTATTGCATATTTACCCGTCTTACGCAGCGCGGGTAGGACTTCCTCGAATACCCAATCTTGTAATTCTACGGCTTTAGGTAGCTTGGAGCTAAATATTAGTTGATACAGACCAGGCTCCGATATGAATAAGGAACGTGGGTGCATAGTAACATAACGATTCGTTATGTTCATCTCGCCCAGCCTTTTCTTGTTTTTCTCAGATACGTGGTCGCTAATAGCCTTAGCCGTGTTCTCGCAATCTAACGCAGCAGCCACCTCCTTCGCTTTGAAGTACAAAGTTTCGCCTTGCACTATGCATTGCAGTTTGGTGTCGTTGTTTTCAAATACGCGAAGCATCATATACGCAAGGGATATTTTATTCTCTCAGCGAGCGAATCAATACGCAACGCTCTTTAGCTGATTCATTTCCACGCTTAGTTGCGCGTCCGAAACTACGAAGATGTACGCGTTTATCTTTGCTGTGTCGCTCGCATGTTTGGTGCGCGTAATTTCCAAAGTAATGCCGTCCTGGGTGTTTACCAACCGCAAGCCCTGACCATGTAGGTCTTCATCGTTTGTCGTGCGCATGTCGATCCACAACGCGTACTTGTCCGCGAAGAACTCCTTTGGAGCAACTTGGTCACCAAACTTGCGCGCGGCTTCCCGGTACATATCCGCGGGCTTTATTCCCTGTGAGTAAACCTTGTTAGGCACTCCGTTAATGCTAACGTCTACGTTGGTAATGTTAGGATTAAAGGATGCCTCAGAGTCGCGCAATCCTGCGGTGTATGTCTTTGCGAACAGCAACATTAACCCTGTTAGGCTGCGTCGGGGTATGTTGATACTTTGGTTGATAACCTCTTCGACGTTGTTCGTGAAGCTGAACGTCTTGTACATCACGACGTGATCGTAAAGGAAAGCCTTCCCGGCGCTATATTCCATGCCAGCGCTACGGGCCAGCTCTTCACTGTACACGGTTTCATACTGCAGCTCTAAGTTCTTGATGAAATAAGGGTCCACGGCTGTTGAACTTACATCTTTTCCCTGCAGGATGTTCGTAGTATCTGCTAGGGTCACTTCGAACTGCAGTTCGGATAACTGTCTGGGGTAGTATGCACCATGGTTCGTAATCACTTCAAAGTCCAAAGGGATAACGTATTTAGTACCATAGGCGGTCTTTACCCTTGTTGCTTCTGCTACTGCGGTTGCTCCGCTGGAGTCCGTAGGCGCCGGGCTGGTGCCGCTGCGAAGCTTACGCAAGATAACGCTTCCAATTCCTTGCTCCACCCGCTGCGCGCGGTCAAAGGCTGTCAACCACAAGTCCTTATACGTGGTGTACAGGTCGTACCTTTTCAAATCCAAAAGGGTTTCCCCGGCAAAGTTGATTCTCATTGCAGAAACGAGGTTCCTACCCACGTTATCGACAACGTAGCGCGCGTCTGCGGTATCTGGCTACACCACTAGGTCAAACCTTAGCGCCAAGGTGCCAGGAACTAATACTAGGTTATCTGTTAGGCGGGGCACGCCTACGCGCAGCGTCTCTCCGGGCTTTGCGCTGCTGGGCGTGAATGTGACCCGATGAAAGGTGCGTTCTGCTTTTAGCCCACCTACTTGCTTAGGCAATACGTTTGGGTTTAACTTTGAGCTTATCATATATAATGGAAGTAGAAGGAACGGATCCAGATTTTGATCCCCTTACCGAAGAAGGTCAAGTTGACATTAACGACGATGAATTCGACGCATGGACTAAAGGCGCGGAAACCGACCCCCTAGTTTACGACTCAGCCTTAGAAAATAAGTATGGTAGCAGATGGGAACGCGCCAAAGCCACCTTAAGAGACATGTGGTCATCTAAAAAGCCTAACGAACCCATCCCCGAGTACTTGGAGCTTCAAAACGTGGAGCAGCCGGAGGCAACCGCGCGGGAGACCATAGAGTGGGCAAAGCAGGAGCTGGAGCAGCGTTATCCCCACCTCGATGCCGACAGCGTAAAACTCACGGAAAGCGGAAACAAAGTCCTCATAAGCGTTAGAGACCTAAGGTATCCCGACAAAGACCGCTGGACGAAGCCACAGCTCCTTTTCGACGAAAATGGCTCAGTCAAGGTTAACGTGGCAAGATTAAGGGGCTTCCAAGTGGCTACCCGGAGTGCGTTAGAAAGGCTGGAAACCCTAAATGAAAGGGTCAGACTAGAAAAACTCGCCGAGGGGCTGCAAAAGGCGCTGGAAGAAAAAGAGGCGGCGTACGAAAAGCAAAGTCGACTACTTGCTAATGCTGAGAAAAAGTTTAGTCAACGAGACGTAAGAATGGAAGAAATGACGAAACACTTAGATCAGGCTTTACGTGATCGGGATAAAGCAGAAAGGGAGTTGGAGGAGGCTAAGAAATCACATGCTCCAACGGGGGTGTTAGAAAAAGCGCTAAAGGAAAAGGAGTTAAGCTATAAAAAGCAATTGCTGCGGCTGGGTCAAAGTAAAGACGAAAGCATACTGCAAATTAAACGAGAAGCTGAAAAGGCTTTAGATGAAAGGGATACAGCTCGACAGGCTTTTCGCCTTGCCCTGCAGGACCTAAACATGAGTCAGGAGGAAGTTAGGAAATTACAAACCACCATAGAGGGCTCTTTGGTGGAACGGCGGCAGTTGGTTGCCGAAATCAACATCAAAGAAGAGCAAATCCAGCAAAGAACTCAGTCCATCGAAGACCTGGAAAAAAACATATCCGAAAAGCAGGAAATAATCGAGGACCTAACTCGCTCCGAAGAAGAAAGGGAAGCAGCTCAAAAGGAAATAGAAACGCTTGAGGTGCGCCGCGCAGAATTGCAGGCGGAAAAGGAAAAATTGGAAAAGGAGCTGGGGCTTACCACCAAGGAAAAGGTAAAAAGAGCCCTTTTGAAGTATGGCGTTCCACTGGCATTTGCGGTCGCTATTTCAAGCGTAGTAGGAGTCATCCTTAACGCGCTTAAGGCTACAGGCGCGGGCGTAAAGAAATTAGGCAATGGACTAACGGACCTGGGAAAAAAGATGGCAGCCGGTCTTCCTGGGCTGCTGGGTTTGGTTGTTTCCTTGGCACTTAGGGCCGGCGGCGAACTGTTGAAGTTCGTGGGGAATAACATTTGGATATTAGTCGTCGCTATTGGGGTGGTATTCCTGAAGAAGATGAAGGTTTAAGCTTATCCGAGCGCATTACTTCCCCCACTTCCTCCTTAGGCGTCCTTGTTTGCGAACGGGGGGTGAATATGGTATTCGCACCACCCTGGTAGCGCGGTAGTAAAGGCAGCACGCTAATGGTGCTAATGGGCTTATGATTCCAAATTTCATCTTTAGGAACATCCACGGCAGAATGAATAGTGTTTATTCCAACGAAGCCAATGTACTTTTGCCCTGCAATCGTGCGGGCGTCGCTTGGGCGCACTTGCAACTTTACGCGTTGGCAATTAACTATCATGTGAAAAGTTACCGACGTTAAGTTCTCTGGGCTCCTTGGCGTAGGCTCAAATGAAAAGTGAGCCGAATGCCTGCTGTTCTTTTTTTCCCTGTAAGGCGGCAATGGGGTGTTGGTTTCGTCGACCAGCCTAAAGCCTAAATTGCAGCTATTCCAGCCGCTAATGCTAACAGTGCACATTACTAGACCTAAGCCGCCCACGTGAGCCTGCAGCTGGGTATCTTGCCATAAATCCCCCCAAAAGCTAGCGTCTTCTAAGTAATGGGAAAACCCCTCTTGCTTCGTATGTGGGTTCATATATTTCAGGCCTAAAGACTAACCACCGTAAGAGTGCTAATGGTTACGTGGTTAAAGTCATTATCCCCTTGATCCTCTATGCTATTTACGCAAACGCTCCCCGTATCGTCTACGCGTATTTGCAGCTTTACCTTTCCATGGCAATCGGCCACCATGTGGAAAGTCCAAACCAATAGATTTTCGTCGCTCAGGGGGTTTGGCTCTACGGAAAAATGCACAGGCTCCCTGTTGTTCGTCTTCGCGCGCATAGGCTGCAGTACGCCGTTGTCATCACGAAGCCTAAGGCCCACGTTGGCGTGGCTTCTCGTGCCAATGCAAATACTGCAAAGAATCAACTTCTTTCCTGAGTAGTTCAAGTCTACAGACATGCCCTCAACGTCCACCCAAGATGCCTGGGTGTATTTTTTCTCGCCTGTGTAAGTCGTATAAACACAATCTACTCCAGTTACGTAAGGGTTGTTCATCGCCATATATAATAACTCAGACCAATGCTTGCGACTGTTAAGCCGGCTTTTAATAAGTCATGGTCATATTCCTCGGGTATCGTACGCAGGACCTTCTTTTTGATTACGTTTTTTGGTTTCCCTGCGGGCTTTTCTACGTGCTCCTTCTTAGGCTTCTCCACGAAATGGGGGATGCTTCTAAGAGTGTCAGAGTTCACGTCATTCACCCCAAACTTCATATCCTTAGTAGCTCGTTGAAGCTTGTTGTTGTAACCCACGACGGAATTGGCGTTGATAACCAAATTACTTGGCATCAACCAACAACCAGGCGACAAAGCGTAATCCAGTCGCACTTTAGACTGCTGCACTGCAAGTTGATATCTCTGCACCGACTTAGAGATCTCATTCTCGATAACAGCGCTTTCGAAGAGGACAAGGAATACTTGTTGCGTTTCCTGTGACGCACCGGAGGCATCTACGATGGGGCTGCGAGTGCTAACCTGGGCCCCTAGAATGCAGTAAACAAAGGCTTCGATGCTTCGATTAATCCTTGCTAGGTTTTTCAGTCCAATGCCCTTTGCGGCAAAGAAAGGCGCCCAAGGATACTTCTCTTTGCTCTGAATGAAGTAGATTAGATTACCCTTTGTTCCTCTGCCTCCTAAGTCTGAGAATTCGTAGGAGCTAGGATACCCCATGCCCGGCGTTTCTATGCTGGCACCAACATACGAAGCATAGGTGTAAGTCTCTCCTAAACCATGGGCGGCACCCTCTTTGTTGCGAAAATCAGGGTTGGTAAGCTTAAACTCATTCCTTAATCGCTCCCATGCAACTTTGTCATACTTGTTATCCTTCGGGTTAAAGATAGCGTCACTAGGAAGCGGCGCTCCTAACTCAAACAATATCCTGCGAATAGTAAAAGCAACGTGGAATCTTAGGAAAGGAATATGGAACATATCCGCGGCTATACCACATCCTTTAGTAGCAGCCCAGACAGCAAAGTTTAACTGCTGCGGCCAATACCGCATGTTGGGACCTGATAAATATTCTCTGGATTCTTTCCCTGAGGTATGTTTCATGGCAGTTTCTCTAAAGATGTCTCTGACTTTTGTTTTGAAAGTCGTAGGACCCACGGGGATTTCTAAGGAGGTAACCATCTTAGCAAAGTCATCCGCTCCACCTTTGTTATCGTAAAATGGGTAATCCTCTGTTGCCGGTAATAAATTCTCCGGGAAATTAGGTTGCCTCTCTTTATGCTTAACGGTCGCCTTTGGCTCCAAGTCCGCATTACTGTACATTTTTTCGCCGTTGAAGTAAATCCCATCGGGTCTACGCTCAAACTTACTGGGGTCTGCATGCGGAAACATCTTCCTAAATGCTCTCCAGTTGGCATAATCCCGGTTGTCATGATGTGGCTGCTCCTCGATATCATTCCCAAAAGCGTCGTACATTAGTATATATAATGGATGTTATACCTTCAGCACCTAAGTTGTACCCAGATGTTCCCTATACTACACCTAACGAACTAAACGCGGAGAATTTCAGGCTTAATAAAGCGAACTTAATCCTGGCTTACTTGGAAGGGCAAACAAAACACTACGAAAAAGTCCGAAAAAAGTACGTCAGAGCCCGGAGTACGCTACATAAGATTTCGATAACTTCAGGATCCATATCTGTCGTGTTAACGGGCTCCGGCGTTGCTACTTCACTTACTGGGCCGGGAATAATCGTTGGAGTTCCTTTGGCCGGCGTTGGGGCAGCCTGTGGTATTATTTCAGCCGTTGCTACGGGTATTATGAAACAGTTGTCAAGCAAAATATCCAAGCATGACACGACAATAGCTCTGTCAAGGGCTAAAGTAAATACAATTACCGATCTTGTCTCAAAGGCTTTGCGTGACAGAAAGATAGACGACGTAGAATTCTCGCTTATTCTGGCCGAAGAGGAAAAGTATGAGAAATTAAAGTCGGACATAAGGAATAAAAAAACAGTTGTAAAAGATCTTTCCGAGGAATCTCGCAAAAAGATCTACCAGGAGGCAAAAGAAGAGCTTCAAAGAAAGCTTGCTCAGTAAATATCGTGACAGGATTCTATTTACATATCGAACGCCGGCTGTCTGGTTCATATGCAAATTAAATATAATAATTTTCACATACATAAGCGTCCAGATGTGTCTGGCGTTCGCTTGTGATCGTGGACTTTGGAGCTGGGGAGGCCTAAAGTCCCGAGTTCAAGCCTCGCTGTAGACGCATTTGGACCGGTTGCTGTGAGTGAAAAAAAAAGCCTCCCCCACTCACAGCAACCGTGGGGGGAGGGGTGGAAAGTGCGATTCAACCCCGCGATGGGGGGTTTCGTGATTGGAAAAGTCAGGGGGTGTCTCGGGACGCTGTCCGGAGTTCACCCTCTGGTGGGTCGTAAGAAGGATATATGTGTATGTACTAGAGGGCCTCTGGCGCGGGATGAAATAAGCCCCGTAAGCCCAAAATGCAAAATAGCTTGGTGTTCTGCGCGATGCATTCCCCAGTGGGGTTTCTGGCAAAATAAACGCCAGTTTTGCATTTTTATTTTCTCGGAATCCATCCTAACAGGGGGTGGTTGGGGTCTATTTTGTAAAATATTTCGTAAATTACGTCAGGATAATAAGGAATATCCTTATCCAGCCGACAAAACATCCACTCGGCTTTTGTCATATCAGAAACCTCGGGAATAGACTTACCGGTAATTTCAGACAAAAGATAGGGAATAGCTTTGTAATATTTCCCTAGCTTTAATTTTTTCAATGTCTTCCGTAGACTTTGCGGGGTTGGCTCTTCTAAGTGGTCTATGATTTTCTTTTTTACTTCGTCGCTTAAATATACCGGTCGATAACCTTGGATATGACTCATCCAGTCTCTAAAGTATTTTATTCTTTTGTATGGGGTCTTCTTACGACCTCCATTAGCGTAATATTGCTCTCTGGTAGCATTTGGTACGGCATTGCGAATATTTTTACCACACTCGTAACACTGTGCTGACGTGTCATCTTCTATCTGCATTTTCTTACCACAACACCAGAAACCCTTGGGCTTGGGCATGCACACCCTCGCAGTCAAACGCCCAACGCAGAAACCATTCACAAACTCTTTACATTCATGCATCGTATATCCAACAAATATCTTAACCAAAATACCTACCTACGGGTAATTCCCGCGGGGGACGCATGCCACTTGGGTCGGGTAATCCCGGGCGTTCCCGGTACCCCCTTCGCGAGTCCCCCTTACTGCTGCTTAACTACTTCTTTGATGCCATGCATGTGAGCACCAAAATCAATCTGTTTTCTATTCCAGAAAGCAATCTGTACTGACCGGAATAGATTTTCTAAGTCATATATATAAATGTGCCGGTAAACTGAAATGGGAGCGTCTTACCACTAGAGGAAATGTAATCTACGAGCCACACGGATTCTCCTCTGAAATAAAAAGTGGAAAGTTGGTTTCATGCCTTTATGCACTTTTCATGTTAAAGTATAGCCCTAACTCCTGATATATACTTTACTTTCAGTATTGATTATTATGGAGTTGCGGTCTTCAAAATTATGTAGGTGTAGACTTTCAATATGTTAATGACTGTTAGGTCAAAAAGTAGCTAAAAAGTATCAACATCATCATCATCATTATGCTCATGATTTCCACAACCATTAATGTAATGTTAGTGTTCTTATAAATTAAATGGCCAGTGTTTAGTACACTATCACAAATAAAACAAATTCATAAATAACTGCTATGACGTCGCAGTCATTAACACACTTTTTACTATGAATGGCACTGACTTTCCTCATTTGTTTAAATGAACGATTGGAAAACCAACCTTTTTCGCTTGAGGTACACGTATGCAACTATCACAATCACTATGACAACAATGATCACCAGGGTAACCACGACACCAACAACCGTCGACGAACCTCCACTTCTTTTCGCATCATAATTTGGTTTCGCTGTAACCTGAAATTAAAAAGATCAGTGTTCGTAACTATAGCTCTATAAACTTTTCGTTTAATGCACCGGTCATGTTAAGTGATCCATAGTCCATTACTTACATTTGGAGCTAATGTTGTGGCGGTTGCTGGTATTACAACAGAAACGTTTGTTATAGGTATTGCAGAACTTGGACTTGTTATAATAGAGGTGGCGTTTTCAGCACCTAAAGCCGACGACAGTAGATCGAAGTTAAAGTTAAAGTTACGAATATTTTTAAAGAAAAGTAAAAAAAATTGTTTGGGAGTACTCACACTGAAATGTTCCTTTAAGCTTGAATAAGAGGCAAGACTGGTTTTGTTGACAAATTATATTCAGACTTATTATCCTGCCCAGCAAGTGAGTACTAATACCAGAACCAATTGTAACCTAAAGAATGAACAAGTGCAATCGAGATGGTTGAAAAGATTAAACTTTTTGAAATTATTATACATAAGGAAGTTGACGAAAGGCGCAGTTAATTATCGCTAACCGATTTCTTGCCAAACTTCAAAACCTGAAAAGGTTTTTTATATCTCTTGTTGCGCCTATATCACCTCATCTTGCTCTCTCTTACCCACCAAAGGCTATGGCAAACGTCTAACTAACCCTAGGCCGGCTGTTACCAGTCCCTCCTTTCCCCGGCTTCTAACTCATTAGAGTCGATTATTTTGAGTTAGAACAGTGGTTGAAGATTTAAAACGATTTTCGTTACACTCTGTCAGTTTTGTAACGGCATTATCAGTCTGTACTTGTTTTATGAAGTTTTACTTACTTTGTATGTATGGACATTTGGGGAAATAAGTCCTCTGTATTGGATGCTAAACCATTGGCTAAACGACTGTGAATCGATCCCATCCGAACTACCATTACATTTGAAGTATCGAGATTTCGTTTGGTCAACTGAACATCCACTTGAAGGCAGAATTACGTTGTAGTGTGTACTTTGGTCCAAGATCCTAAGCGGGTAGCCATCTTGCTCAGATTGGAACTTGTATTTACAGTTGCCTTGTAAACGGTAAGTATGACAGTCATGAGACAAAAGTTTCCCTTCCCAAACCTCAAACCAGAATTCATGGCCTTGCATTCATGGCCGGAATTTAATTTATTTTTTGACGTTGTTGTTCTAAGAACAAATCACCCATGTCGGTTATGAAAATGAGATATTGAATCCAGTTAAGCCTACTAAATACTAGAGTACACACGAACTCCATATACTGATATTTTGGACAAACCCTTCAAAGAAAGAACCACATAATAATATAAGTATCTCTTTTAGTTTCAAGTTAAGACCCTCGCTGATAGAGGCCTTTTGTGTAACCCTTTTAAAGTGCAGGTTTCGACGCATAAATGGAATCTATTGATATCGAACTGAGCGGAAATTCAAACTGACAAACCTGTTTGATTTCTGACTTCAGTGTTAGCCAGACATGTCCAGGATCCTGAGTAGAAACCAAACGTGGCTACCTCACGATAGGAACATTCACAATGACAAGGCTGTGAATTGAGAGAATAAGCTTTCCATTTTGTGCAGTACATGCTACTGCTACTGTTACTGCATTTCGAGTCAGGAAGTTTAAACTGATCCAAATCAGTCCATGGATCATCTCCATTACCAGGATTTCGTATAACTGTGATAATATCTTGACTGACAGTAAAATAGAACTGTGTTAAAAAAACGAAATGGCCGAAAGACTTCAAGACCTCCATGGTCGGATTCTAATTTCAGGTATTTATTACGACGACAAATAATGAATATGTTATCATGCATGGTTTCACTTAATGACTTTGACAGAAGGAAGACAATATATACCACTCGTCTTTAGACGTCAATCATAACACACCACAGGGACCCCAACTTCATGACTTGCACGTTTAGAACAATGAACTGCAGCATGTGTTTCCACTACAAACAAAGTGGTGCAGTTTCCGAGTTCTCATTCTTTTATTAAAGTTGGTTTACATTTGCAACACAAGTAAAAATTTAATACAAGCACTAATTTGTATAGAGAAAATGCTGTAAAATGCTATATAAATAGCTTTCGCTTGTTATGAGCGGAAACTCCACCTTCCTCCTAACAACTGGTGTCGAGTTTCTCTTTTCATTTCTGATGCTAATTTTAGCCAGTTGACACAGCTTCTCTTTTTAGGGAATAAGTCACATGACCTGATACTGAAAGTCGTCATAAGCCAAAAAAAGGAAACCTTCTGTTTCCGACGACATTTGGCTCCGATCGCGAATTCTTTTTTTTTTTGTTTTTCATTCCGTCATAAGCTGTTTCCGATTTCGATTCTGTTGCTAGTTTAGTCAGTAAACCAGCCATTAATAAGAAATGCACAAATATACATACACGTAGCGAGTACGATAATCTAGTTTGTACTGCGGTGTTATAATAGCATTTGATATAATAATAATAACTAATAATAACTAAATATTTATAGAGCGCTCATAGCAAGAGTTCTGCGGCTGATTACAAGAACTATGCATATATATATATGTGTGTGTGTGTGTGTGTGTGTGTGTGTGTGTGTGTGTGTGTGTGTGTGTGTCTGTGTGTGTGTGTGTGTGTGTGTCTGTGTGTGAATTTAAGAATTATTCCTTTTCAACTAAGACTCATCAGCAACCGTTTTTCGTATCGGATTGAAAACGACTGCTGAGGAGACTATTTCGTATTCCAACAAATCAAAGTTCAGTAAATCTAAATTGTTTTAAAGGTTTTCATAAACCATTTATCCTAGTTTGCTTTAGCCTTTTATCCTGGTTCCAGTGCTGTTTGATCAGGCTCTTCTCGATTGTGCACCAGTCTGTTATATGAATCTGGTTGGGGTTCTGTGTATGCTGTTTGATCATTTCCTTCTCGATTGTGGACCAGTCTGTTATATGAAGCTGGTTGGGGTTCTGTGTATCCGGTTTGATCAGGTCCTTCTCGATTGTGCACCAGTCTGTTATATGAAGCTGGTTGGGGTTCCGTGTATGCTGTTTGATCAGGTCCTTCTCGATTGTGCACCAGTCTGTTATATGAAGCTGGTTGGGGTTCTGTGTATGCTGTTTGATCATGTCCTTCTCGATTGTGCACCAGTCTGTTATATGAAGCTGGTTGGGGTTCTGTGTATGCTTTTTGATCAGATCCTTCTCGATTGTGCACCAGTCTGTTATATGAAGCTGGTTTTGGTTCTGTGTATGCTGTTTGATTAGGTCCTTCTCGATTGTGTACCAGCTTGTTATATTGAGCTGATTGGGATGCTATATATGCTGTACGTGGGTCGTCAAATGCGTAGTTATATATACCTTATAATGATAAAAAATAAGAATACACGTGATAAGGTTGAGCATTGTAAGGGAAAATGGGACGAATAAATGCTTTCGATGCTTTTAAACGAGCTAATTCAAAAACGCATGATAAGCACGATATTTATATTATATTTCTTTGTCTACTATTGAAAGTTTATTTTATTTTGATTTTAATTGATTAAAAATAACCAGAGACCATATTCCCAGACCCGAATGCTGAAGCGTTGTATGGTAGCGCGAAGCGGTTACGGCTATGCCAGAGATTTCAACCCCCGCTGACACAGCTATCCCGGGAGGAATTAGAGACTGATCAGGAAGCTCGACCGGAACCTAAGGGAGAGGTTAATCGGTCCCTACACCATAAATGATTAACACCTTACTATGACCAATAAAAAAAACACATCTAAAAACGAGAGAAAAAAGTTTATAATATAGTCAAGTAAATCCGCGCGATCTGATTGGTTGAAAAGCATGAACCATTTGCCCATGGGTTGCACGCTCACGTCAGCTTTTTTAGCTTCGGCGGAAAAAAAAAACTTTTTGTATCTTTTTGCTGACAATTTATCTAGAAAAGATAACTGAAAATGATTGAAAAAAACTAGCGAAAATACTCATCAATCTCCGACATTTAGTATAGAGTTGTCATTTGATCAGCCTAGTAATAATACGTCAAGATTTGCATCACTTTCAAACAGTGAGCTGGACAAGATTGTGTCAGGGCGTCACTCCAAAAAGACAAAGCAAACCACAAATCGATCGGTCGGTGTCTACATTCAAAGGATTTTAAGCAATGATTAAATAAATACAAAAATATTGTTATCGTGTATTTATTCAACAAAAGTATTTCCAAAGTAATTAACTATAAATATCTTGCTCACCATCTACTTCGCAGCTTCACAACTGCAGTGAAGTACTTTCTGAAGCTCTACATGGGAGGGAAAGCCGACAAAGCGTACTACCCAGAGAAAATTAATCCAGTTCAGTCAGTTAGTTTTGATCCGTGTACGAGATTATTTCCATTGCTAAGTCATTGTACGATAACAAACTTGAACATCGTCAACAACAACAAAGACAGCCACTTTGTTTTTCACTGATTTTCTCGGGCATTACTGTACTAAGATATGTCAACATTTGAAATGTACTTCTTACAGTTGAAAATCACTTTCTCCGTAGTTTTGGACATCTTTGATTCACTTGTAAGCTAAATTTTTGCCATTATTGTAGTCATAACTGTCTTCAGTGTAAAGCTGCCATTTTCAAAACGACTGTTTTTCTGTTTTTGGCGCCTTTGTGCTTTTCATTCACTCAAGGTGCGTAAGGAGAATTTAGGGCATGATCAACAAATACAGTCTATAATTTGTATTTATTTCTTGTTTGTTGACTTGACTATATTATAAAAGCAATGGATCATAAGTAGCTGTGCGTCCATCGAGTTATGGATGCACTTGGGAGGTTGCTTAAGCACTCAAAAAAGCTAGAGTTGCACTCCGCTTCGCGTCGTGCAACTCTTACGCTTTTCTTCGTGCTTAGCAACCTCCCGCGTGCATCCATAACTCGATGGATGCACGCTACTTATGATCCATTCCTTAATTAAAAGAAAAACGGTTTCAAGCGCGCGCTGTCTTCTTATTGACCATAGCTGTCAGCTAAGCAAATTGCAAGAATACTCTCTGTTATTATAAAATGGAGCTTTGATCCTTACCTCCCGCCTGATCAACTGGAGGTTCGTTCTTACGTTGTTCCTCGGGGATCTCAGCATATACAGGGTCTTTTTGAATTTCATCCACCGTCTTCTTCTTCGCCGGTTGTGTTGATCTGAATTTCCGGACTGCGACATTGAGAAGAAATTCAATCAATATTTCCAGAAATTAAAAAAAGTTACAATTACCTAAATAACTATACTTCTCTGATGGCATGCCTGTGAGCACCAAAATCAATCTGTTTTCTATTCCAGAAAGCAATCTGTACTGAGCGGAATAGATTTTCTAAGGCTGCGTTCATTATGTATACCGCAGGGTATACACCTATATACCTAAATACAAACACTTTTTTGTCCTGATACCTACACATTCCTATACAAGCCATTGCGATGAATGGTAATGAGAGCTTGCAATAGACTCTTCCTGATCGCGTTACATAATACTGAACTAGAAGAGGAATATCGGTTTCCATTTCCTCCTCGCTGTCGACTAGTGCCACTACCTCATTATCGTCTTCACTATCATCGTCACTTTCATAATCATAATCATTTTCGTCTTCATCTTCGTCATCATTGTCATAATCATACACTTCAGAATCAATATCAGCATCCTAGACAATGATCTCAAGCAAAGACGGCAAAGGCTGGTTAACGCTAACAACATCTCTGGTGTAAAGAGTGGATGTGAGGAGGAGCACCAGTACATAACTTCCTGTATCAGAAAGCTACAGGAACAACTGAAGAGCCTCCACACAATACATAATGATTTAAACATTCCCATTGTACACTATCTCGATCTAGACTGAGTATATCTCTAAGCTCCAGTGAAAACGCTCGCTTAAAGAGAAGGAAGAAAGAAAACAACAGAAAGGCCAAAAGCAGCCACAGAAAAGGTTGGAAAACAGGGCAAGAGAAATATTTGAAAGTGTAATCAAAGATGAAGACAAGAGAAAAAAATTGATTACCCACATTTCCAGTAGAGAGACACAGCGGTAGTACTTGTTCCAAGTCAACTTCAGATGTCCTCAAAAGAAGATATCAATATGGAAGCATTGCAACTCCTCAAGCCCAAATTTCATTTGAAAGCACTTAAACATCTTAGGGATTTGGAGTTGTTTTGTGATGAAGCTCTCCAACATGTTGAGTTTGTAATACATGGACTTGAAGGAAAGTTTAATCCCACTATTGATGATGATGATAATGATGATAATGATGATGACAATAGTGATGAAATTGAAAATGATGATGATGATCAAGATTACAATGTTATTCAAATAGTGGTGTACAATTATCCTGTTCATTAAATTTCTTGTTGAGTTTTATATGTTAGTAAAATGTCATTTGTTATTGACAGAAAAATTAGCATCCTCCCTACCATTACAAAAATAATTTAACATCCGCCCTTGAACACCTGAAAAATTTTATGATCCCCCCCAAATTTCCTCTGCCCCCCCCCCCCCACCCCCCCCCCCCCCCCCCCCCCCCTGCAGTATACATAATGAACGCAGCCTAAGTCATATATATAAATGTGCCGGTAAACTGAAATCGAATCCAGTATCTTACCACTAGAGGAAATGTAATCTACAAGCCACACGGATTCACCTCTGAAATAAAAAGTGGAAAGTTGGATTCATGTTTTTATGCACTTTCCATGTTAAAGTATAGTCCTAACTTCTGATATATACATTACTGTCAGTATTGATTAATGGAGTTGCGGTCTTCAAATTATGAAGGTATAGACTTTCAATATGTTAATGACTGTAAGGTCAAAAGGTAGCTAAAAAGTATCATCATCATCATCATCATTATACTCATGATTTCCACAACGCTTAACGTAATGTTGGTGTCTTATAAATGGCCAGCATCTAGTACAGTATTACAAATAAAACAAATACACAAATAACTGCTATGACGTCGCAGTCAGTAACACACTTTTTACTATGAATAGCACTGGCTTTCTTCATTTATTGTTTACACCTACTTGCAAGAAGGTTGACATACAAGAATAGAACATTTGTAATTGAGTGAGAAAGGAATTCATTAAAAGACAAAAGAAAAAGTTCAGCTTCAGTGATCTTCTTTTGCTTTTTTAATATAATTCCTATTCCACTAAATCACTAATGTTCTATTTTCGTATGACAACGTTCTTGCAAGTAGGTGTATATGAACGATTGGAAAACCAACCTTTTGCGCTTGAGGTACACGTATGCAACTATCACAATCACTATGACAACAATGATCGCCAAGGTAACCACGACACTAACAACCGTCGACGAAACTCCACTTGCTTTTGCATCGAAATTTGGTTTCGCTGTAGTCTGAAACTAAAAAGATATTCGTAGCTATAGCTCTATAAACTTTTGGTTTAATGCACCGGTCATGTTAAGTGATCCATATAGTCCATTACTTACATTTGGAGCTAATGTTTTGGCGGTTGCTGGTATTACAACAGAAACGTTTGTTATAGGTATTGCAGAACTTGGACTTGTTATAATAGAGGTGGCGTTTTCAGCACCTAAAGCCGACGAAATTAGATCGAAGTTAAAGTTAAAGCTACGAATTTTTTTAAAGAAGAGTAAAAAAGTTTTTTTTGGCAGAACTCACACTGAAATGTTCCTTTAAGCTTGAATAAGAGGCAAGACTCTTGTTGACAAATTATATTCAGACTTATTATCCTGCCCAGCAAGTGAGCACTAATACCAGGACCAATTTTAACCTAAAGAATGAACAAGTGCAGTCGAGATGGTTGAAAAGATGAAACTTTCTGAAATTATCATACGCCGTGAAAAGATGAAAAAAAGTTTCTGACGTTTCGGACGCTAGTCCTTCGTTGGAGTTTTTTACTCCGACGAAGGACTTGCGTCCGAAACGCCAGTCTTTTAAAGGCGTAAGATTTACCCTTTTATCATTACTAGCTCTTTCATTAGACATACCGATACAGCTCACACTAGTTTTTAGCTAGTTATATATCTCTTGAAATTACATTACACGAGGAAGTTGACGATAGGCGCAGTTAATAATCGCTAACTGATTCCTTGCCAAACTTCAAAATCTGAAAAGGTTTTCTATATCTCTCGTCGCGCCTATATCACGTCATCTTGCTCTTTCTCCCACCCACATAAAACTATGGCAAACGTCTAACTAACCCTAGGCTGGCCGTTAACAATCCTCCTTTCCCCGGCTTCTAACTCATTAGAGTCGAGTTTTTTACCTAAGTAAGTGAGTGGGGGTGGGTGTACATAAACAAAGCCAACGAAAAGAATTTGCTACAAAACGGGTTAGCACATGCACATCCCCAAACCACTACTATATCCCCAAAGTCTTTTAATCTGTGTTAGAACAGTGTGGTTGAAGATTTAAAACGATTTTCGTTACACTCTGTCAGTTTTGTAACGGTGTTATCAGTCTGTACTTATTTTATGAACTTTTACTTACTTCGTATGTATGGCCATTTATTGGGGATGAAACTCCGCTGTGTTTGATGTTAAACCATTGGCTAAACGACTGTGAATCGATCCCATCCGAACTACCATTACATTTGAAGTATCGAGATTTCGTTTGGTCAACTGAACATCCACTTGAAGGCAGAATTACGTTGTATTGTTTACTTTGGTCCAAGATCCTAAGCGGGTAGCCATCTTGCTCAGATTGGAACTTGTATTTACAGTTGCCTTGTAAACGGTAAGTATGACAGTCATGAGACAAAAGTTTCCCTTCCCAAACCTCAAACCAGAATTTATGGCCTCGCATTTATGGCCGGAATTTAATTTATTTTTTGACGTTGTTGTTCTAAGAACAAATCACCCATGTCGGTTATGAAAATGAGATATTGAATCCAATACAAGCTTACTAAATACTAGAGTACACACAAATTCGATAAACTGATATTTTGGTCAAACCCTTCAAAGAAAGAACCACATAATGATATAACCATCTCTTTTAGTTTCACGTTAAGACCTTCGCTGATAGAGGCCTTTTGTGTAACCCTGTCAAAGTGCAGGTTTCGACGCATAAATGGAATCTATTGATATCGAACTGAGCGGAAATTCATACTGACAAATCTGTTTGTTTTCTGACTTCAGTGTTAGCCAGACATGTCCAGGATCCAGAGTAGAAACCAAACGTGGCTGCCTGATAATCGGAACATTTACAATGGCAAGGCTTTGAAAGAGGAAAAGCTTTCCAGTTTTCGCAGTAGACGCTACTGCATTTCGAGTCAGGAAGTTTAAACTGATCCAAATCAGTCCAATGATCTCCATCACCAGGATTTCGTATAATTATAATCATATCTTGACTGACAGTAAAATAGAACTGTGTTAAAAAAACGAAATGACCGAAAGACTTCAAGACCTCCATGGCTGGATTCTAAATTCAGGTATTTATTACGACGACAAATAATGAATATGTTATCATGCATGGTTTCACTTAATGATTTTGACAGAAGGAGGACAATATATACAACTCGTCTTTAGACGTCAATCATAACACACCACAGGGACCCCAACTTCATGACTTGCACGTTTAAAGCAAAGAACTGCAGCATGTGTTTCCACTACAAACAAAGTGATGCAGTTTCCGAGTTCTCATTCTTTTATTAAAGTTGGTTTACATTTGCAATACAAGTAAAAATACAAGCACTAATTTGCTGTATAGGGAAAATGCTGTAAAATGCTTATATAAATAGCTTTCGCTTGTTATGAGCTGAAACTCCACCTTCCTCCTAATAACTGGTATCGAGTTTCTCTTTTCATTTCTGATGCTAATTTTAACCAGTTGACACAGCTTCTCTTTTTAAGGGAATAAGTCACATGACCTGATACTGAAAGTCGTCATAAGCCAAAAAAAAGCCGTTTCCGACGACATTTGACTCCGATCACGAATACCTTTTTTGTTTTCCACTCGATCCGTCATAAGCTGTTTCTGATTTCGATTTGCTAAAGTTGAATCAGTAAACCAGCCATTAATAAGAAATGCACAAATATACGAATAAGTAGCGGTTAAGATAATCTAGTTTGGACTGCGGTGTTATAATAGCATTTGATATAATAATAATAACTAATAATAACTAAATATGTATAGAGCGCTCATAGCAAGAGTTCTGAGTGCTGATTACAAGAACTATGCATATATATATATGTGTGTGTGTGTGTGTGTGTGTGTGTGTGTGTGTGTGTGTGTGTGTGTGTGTGTGTGTGTGTGTGTGTGTGTGAATTTAAGAATTATTCTTTTTCAACTAAGACTCATCAGCAAACGTTTTTCGTTCTATTTCGTGGGGTTCTATTTGTGCTGTTTGATCAGGTCCTTCTCGATTGTACACCAGTCTGTTATATGAAGCTGGTTGGATTTCTGTGTGTCCTGTTTGATCAGGCTCTTCTCGATTGTACACCAGTCTGCTATATGAATATGATTGGGGTTCTATTTGTGCTGTTTGATCAGGTCCTTCTCGATTGTGCACCAGTCTGTTATATGAAGCTGGTTGGGTTTCTGTGTGTCCTGTTTGATCAGGCTCTTCTCGATTGTGCACCAGTCTGTTATATGAATATGATTGGGGTTCTATTTGTGCTGTTTGATCAGGTCCTTCTCGATTGTGCACCAGTCTGTTATATGAAGCTGGTTGGGGTTCTATTTGTGCTGTTTGATCAGGTCCTTCTCGATTGTGCACCAGTCTGTTATATGAAGCTGGTTGGGTTTCTGTGTGTCCTGTTTGATCAGGCTCTTCTCGATTGTGCACCAGTCTGTTATATGAAGCTGGTTGGGGTTCTGTGTGTCCTGTTTGATCAGGTCCTTCTCGATTGTGCACCAGTCTGCTATATGAAGCTGGTTGGGGTTCTGTGTATGCTGTTTGATCAGGTCCTTCTCGATTGTGCACCAGTCTGTTATATGAAGCTGGTTGGGGTTCTATGTGTGCTGTTTGATCAGGTCCTTCTCGATTGTGCACCAGTCTGTTATATGAAGCTGGTTTTGGTTCTGTGTATCCTGTTTGATTAGGTCCTTCTCGATTGTGCACCAGTCTGCTATATGAAGCTGGTTGGGGTTCTGTGTATGCTGCGTGATCAGGCCCTTCTCGATTGTGCACCAGTCTGTTATATGAAGCTGGTTGGGATGCTATGTATGCTGTCCGTGGGTCATCAAATGCGTAGCTATACATACCTTATAATGATATAAAATAAGAATACACGTGATAAGGTCGAGCATTGTAAGGGAAAATGGGACGAATAAATGCTTTCGATGCTTTTAAACGAGATAATTCCAAAACATGATAAGCACGATATATATCTTATCTTTGTTTGTCTACTATTGAAAGTTTATTTTATTTTGATTGATTAAAAATAACCGGAGACCATACTCCCAGACCCGAGTGCTGAATCGTTGTATGGTAGTGCGAAGCATTTACGGCTACGCCAGAGATTTCGACTCCAACACCGCTATCCCGGGAGGAATTAAAGCCTGATCAGGAAGCTCGACCGGAACCTAAGGGAGAGGTTAGTCGGCTTCTAGACCAAAGATGATTAACACCTTACTATGACCAATAAAAAAACACATCTAAAAACGAGAGAAAAAAGTTTAAAAGAAAAACGGTTTCAAGCGCGCGCTGTCCTCTTATTGACCATAGCTGTCAGCTAAGCGAATTGCAAGAATACTCCCTGTTATTATAAAATGGAGCTTTGATCCTTACCTCCCGCCTGATCAACTGGAGGTTCGTTTTTACGTTGTTCTTCAAGGACCTCAGCATATACAGGGTCTTTTTCCGTTTCATCCACCGTCTTCTTCTTCGCCGGTTGTGTTGATCTGAATTTCCTGACTGCGACATTAAGAAGATATTCAATCAATATTTACAAGCTCCCAACTACTTCTTTGATGGCATGCTTGTGAGCACCAAAATCAATCTGTTTTCTATTCCAGAAAGCAATCTGTACTGACCGGAATAGGTTTTCTAAGTCATATATATAAATGTGCCGGTAAACTGAAATGGTAGTATCTTACCACTAGAGGAAATGTAATCTACGAGCCACACGGATTCTCCTCTGAAATAAGAAGTGGAAAGTTTGATTCATGTTTTTAGCGGAGCTCCATACTTAAGAAAAAATGGTAAACCATCGAGTTGATTTTTCATGGTTGGCTGACGTCACTTCCGTCCGTCCGGGCGTGTGTGTACACAACACAGGAATCCCGCTTGATATCAAAGCAAAACTATTCACAAATGCGGCTCTCAAATGCACAGAAAAAATCGCTTTAGGACAAGTTATAGACCAAAAACAATTAAAAAAACACTTTCATGTAGTCAAAGATGGATCAAGAAGTGTTCTTCAAGAATTCAGGTGTGTGTTTTTTAGCAAACAATCGTATATATATATTTTTTTGACAAGCATTTTTCTCGACGAATCGACAAATCAAAGACTTTCTCTCAAAACTTTTTATATTTCTATCGATAAGATTAATCTATTTTAATGCTGGAGGAAATATAACATGAAGAGCATATTACAACAAATATTCGTCCTTTATTTAGCTTTGTAAATCTTTAACAATTCGGTTGTTTTTAACCAGCTATCGTATGTTTTTCGTTCAAGAAAAAGCTTTGTTCGCCTCCTATCGCGGGGTCCAGTCGGCAAAACAAAGAAGACTTTTAGATATCTTTCTACACGGATAATTTATTTAATCATTAAATGAAATATGAATTTTTACCAAATATTCAACTGTTTATTAAGCTGTTCGAGCAAGTATGATTATAAAAATCAGCTTAAATTTGTGTTGTTGAAAGATGTTATTGTATAAAGACCTACCAGACTTTCACTCTAAAAAGCTAAAAAATATTCAAAAACAAACGCCAATTTACTGCCAAAGAAATGAGTCATTTTGTATTTTGCATTGCCTTTTGCATTATTTTTTTATTTTGTCCCAGTTGTTCTTGTCAACTGTTTAATAATAATAATAATAATAATAATAATAATAATAATAATAATAATTTAATCACTTATTGTGCGCGCATTCCATACAATGATCATGCGCGCATTACAATAATAATATAACATATATATATAACTATATAACTATTTACAAATAAGATGAATAAATATGTTGATGAATACTAAAAAGACTATCAAAATGCTAATTTAAAAAGGTTTAAATGAAAGTAAGCTCTGTTTTTTTTAAGTAAACCTCATTTTTTGCTCACCTTAACCAGTTTTCAAGTCTGTTTTTTGGTATTGATTTGCCCTAATTTTCGATCTCAATGAAAGACATCTGAGGTAAATTTCACTAAACTTGATATTGTATTGGATTATCTGTAGTTAGCTTTCGTTTTTCTTTAAGTAAAAGAGATTCAAAGCCTAAAACTGTCGGCCTTGGAAAACTTTTTGTCGAAGAATCTTCCAAGAACAAAACTAGCCCCTGGGGGTGGTGGTAAGTTGTGTACAAAATTCCTAAGTGGGAGAGTATACTCACGCAAAAAAAACAAAAAAACAAAAACAAACAAACAAACAAACAAACAAACAAACAAACAAAAAAACAATGTACTGCATTTTGATTCGATTTCACTGCATAGTTTTTATCATGGGAGAAATTATCTTCATCTCGAATAAAAAATAATTGAAGATTTTTTCCCCCATCTTATTTTTACATTTCAGTTTCATTCAAATTGTTTTCACTGTGACTTCCGTATCGGGAGCTCCGCTTTTAGGCAGTGCCTAAATATATATATTATGCACTTTCCATGTTAAAGTATAGTCCTAACTTCTGATATATACATTATTTTCAGTATTGATTAATGGAGTTGCGGTCTTCAAATTATGAAGGTATAGACTTTCAATAGTTAATGACTGTAAGGTCAAAAAGTAGCTAAAAAGTATCAACATCATCATCATCATTATGCTCATGAAATGAATGAGCCAGCATCTAGTACAGTATTATACAAATAAAACAAATTCATAAATAACTGCTATGACGTCGCAGTCAGTAACACACTTTTTACTATGAATAGCACTGGCTTTCTTCATTTATTGTTTACACCTACTTGCAAGAAGGTTGACATACAAGAATAGAACATTTGTAATTGAGTGAGAAAGGAATTCATTAAAAGACAAAAGAAAAAGTTCAGCTTCAGTGATCTTCTTTTGCTTTTTAATATAATTCCTATTCCACTAAATCACTAATGTTCTATTTTCGTATGACAACGTTCTTGCAAGTAGGTGTATATGAACGATTGGAAAACCAACCTTTTGCGCTTGAGGTACACGTATGCAACTATCACAATCACTATGACAACAATGATCGCCAAGGTAACCACGACACTAACAACCGTCGACGAAACTCCACTTGCTTTCGCATCGAAATTTGGTTTCGCTGTAGTCTGAAATTAAAAAGATCAATGTTCGTAACTATAGCTGTAAAACTTTTGGTTTAATGCATCGGTCATGTTAAGTGATCCATAGTCCATTACTTACATTTGGAGCTAATGTTTTGGCGGTTGCTGGTATTACAACAGAAACGTTTGTTATAGGTATTGCAGAACTTGGACTTGTTGTAATAGAGATGACGTTTTCTGCACCTAAAGCCGACGAAATTAGATCGAAGTTAAAGTTAAAGTTACGAATTTTTTTAAAGAAAAATAAAGATTTTTTTGGTAGTACTCACACTGAAATGTTCCTTTAAGCTTGAATAAGAGGCAAGAGTTTTCTTGTTGACAAATTATATTCAGACTTATTATCCTGCCCAGCAAGTGGGCACTAATACGAGTACCAATTGTAACCTAAAGAATGAACAAGTGCCATATATTTTAACGAGATTGTTAAAAAGATGAAACTTTCTGAAATTATTATACAGCAATGATAAAAGGGTAAATTTTACACCGTGAAAAGATGAAAAAAACTTTGTGACGTTTCGGACGCTAGTCCTTCGTCGGAGTTTTTTTAAGTTTTTTTCCTCTTTAAACGGTGTAAAATTTATTTTTTTATCATTGTTGTTTCATTATAAACACCGACTCAGCTCACACTAGCTTTTAGCTAGTTATATATCTCTTTGAAATTATCATACATGAGGAAGTTGACGAAAGGCGCAATTAATAATCGCAAACCGATTTCTTGCCAAACTTCAAAACCTGAAAAGGTTTTCTATATCTCTTGTCGCGCCTATATTACATCATCTTGCTCTCTCTCCCACACATCTAAGGCTATAACAAACGTCTAACTAACCCTAGGCCGGCTGTTAACAGTCCTCCTTTCCCCGGCTTCATTAGAGTCGATTTTTTTCTAATTTGATCGCGCGGGGAGTTGGGGTGGGTGTACCTAAACAAAGCCAACGAAAAGAATTTGCTACAAAACGAGTTAGCACACATCCCCTTGACAGCTATATCCCCAAAGACTTTAAATCTGAGTTAAAGCAGTAATTGAAGGATTTAAAACGATTTTCGTTACACTTTGTCAGGTTTGTAACGGTGTTATCAGTCTGTACTTGTTTTATGAACTTTTGCTTACATTGTATGTATGGCCATTTGGGGAAAAAAGTCCTCTGTATTGGATGCTAAACCATTGGCTAAACGACTGTGAATCGATCCCAGCCGAACTACCATCACATTTGAAGTATCGAGATTTCGTTTGGTCAACTGAACATCCACTTGAAGGCAGAATTACGTTGTAGTGTGTACTTTGGTCCAAGATCCTGATCGGGTAGCCATCTAGCTCAGATTGGAACTTGTATTTACAATTGCCTTGTAAACGGTAAGTATGACAGTCATGAGACAAAAGTTTCCCTTTAGTTTTATACCTCAAACCAGAAATTCATAAACCTCAAATTCTTGATTATAGCCGGAATTTAATTTAAAATTTGTTGTTGTTTTGAAAAACAAATCACCCATGTCGGTTATGAAAATGAGATATTGAATCCAGTAAATCCTAAATACTGAGTACACACGAACTCGATCAACTGATATTTTGATGAAATCCACCAAAGAAAAGGCGACATAATATAAGTATCTGTTTTAGTTATCGCTTTAAGACCTTCGCTGATAAAGACCTTTTGCGTCACCTATCTATCAAAGTACAGGTTTAGATGCACAAAGCGAATCTATTGATATCGAACTGAGCGGAAATACAAACTAACAAACCTGTTTGTTTTATGACTGAAGTGTTAGCCAGACATGTCCAGGATCCAGAGTAGAACCCAAACGTGGCTTTCTTAAAATCGGAACATTCACAATGACAAGGCTGTGAATCGAGAGGTAGAGCTTTCCAGTTTGTGCAGTACGTGCTACTGCTACTGCTACTGCATTTCGAGTCAGGAAGTTTAAACTGATCCACATCAGTCCAATGATCTCCATCACCAGGATTTCGTATAATTGTAATCATATCTTGACTGACTGTAAAATAGACCTGTGTTAAAAAGACGAAATGGCCGAAAGACGTCAAGACCTCCATGGTCGGATTCTAAATTCAGGTATTTATTACGACAAATAATAAATATGTTATAGGCATGGTTTCATGGGTTTATGATGTTGACGGAAATAGGACTATATATTGCACTCGTCTTTAGACGTCAATTATAACACACCACAGGGACCCCAACTTCATGACTTGCATCAGTTTAGAGCAAAAAAACTGCGCATGTGTTTTTTTGTGTCATACCCATCAATCCACGCGGCGGACAAAGTGGTGCACGGTGTCCGAGGTCTCATTCTTTTATTAAAGTTGGTCCACGTTTGCAATAAAAGTAAATAGCAAGCACTAATTTGTATAGGGAAAATGCTGTAAAATGCTTATATAAATAGCTTTCGCTTGTTATGAGCGGAAACTCCACCTTCCTCCTAATATCTGGTGTCGAGTTTCTCTTTTCATTTCTGATGCTAATTTTAACCAGTTGACACAGCTTCTCTTTTTAGGGAATAAGTCACATGACCTGATACTGAAAGTCGTCATAAGCCAAAAAAGGAAACCTTCCGATTCCGACGACCATTGGACTCCGATCACGAATCCTTTTTTTAATTTTGTTTTTAACTCCGTCATAAGCTGTTTCTGATTTCGATTCCGTTGCTAGCTGAATCAGTAAACCAGCCATTAATAAGAAATGCACAAATATACAAATACGTAGCGAGTAGGATAATCTAGTTTGGACTGCGGCGTTATGTTTAAATTAGGGGCATTTGGATGAAAATGGATAAAAATTGGAAATGACTTTAAACTTAGTTAAACGTATCTGTATGACCCCAATAGTAGCCAAGCAACATATTTTCTTCACAGCAAAATGTGTCGGATAAAAGTTATTAATTTTATGCAGCATGATAAACTGTGAGTAAATCAGTGACGTCATTTACTCAACCCTATATTGTTCTTTTCTTTTAACCCAAAATTTCTCAAATGCAAGTGGCTCCCAGGCGAAAATTTTGACTAATCTGGTTTACATAATCATAATTGAGTCAAATTATCCGCAAATACTTCAATTATTCGGACTTTGAAAAATTGGGGCGTTTTCATCCAGGTGCCCCGTTAAGAATTATTCCTTTTCAACTTAGACTCATCAGCAACCGTTTTTCGTATCGGGTCGAAAACGGCTGCCGAGGAAACTATTTCCTACTCCGTCAAATCAAAGTCCAGTAAAGCTAAGTATTTTTAAAGGTTTTCTTTACAATATTTTATCAACCATTTATCCTAGTTTGCTTTTATCCTGGTTGTTTTTTAGTTTCATTTCCGAAAAAGATGATCTCCGTTTTTTAGTGTCAATGCAAACTACTTTGACGATCGTATTCTTCTTTGTTGACTCGAAAGCTTTCCTCTTCTTTGGAGTCACATGACAGCTTGAGGTCCGTTAGGATTGGCTTTCCCAATCGAGGCGCTCATACGTCCGTGTTTACGCTTGTTGTATCGGGCTCCTCAAGGACTAGATACTCTGGCTCGAGGACCTGAGACGGAGGTCCCTCATTCACGGTATTCTCTGGCGCCATAATAATATTGTTTTCAGCAAGGGGACGTTCAAGGAAATTATACACGGGACCATCATCTGCAGTGGAGTATAATGCCCCTTCCTGATTAAGCCCTTGTTGTTTGTGCTCCAGTCTATTATATGGAGCTGGTTGGGGTGCTATATATGCTGTCTGTGGGTCGTCAAATGCGTAGCTATATATACCTTAAATGTAAAATGCATAATATATAAGGTCGACCAAGCATTCCAACATTTCAAACATTCTCGTACCCAGGCCTGTAAACCACGCGTAATCTGATAAGCAAGATCTTTATCTCATTTTTCTCTTTCTATTATTTCAAATTCTATTTGACGTTGAGCTTTTTTCCCCTTTTTTCCTTGATTTTAATTGATTAAAAGTAACCGGAGACCATACTCTCAGACCTGAATGCTGAAGCATTGTATGGTAGCGCGAAGTATTTACGGCTATGCCCAGAGATTTCGACCCCGACACCGCTATCCCGGGAGGAATTGCAGACTGATTAGGGAGCTCGGCCGGAGCCTAAGAGAGAGGTTAGTCGGCCCCTAGACCGTAGATGATTAACCCCTTGCTATGACCAGCATACCAGAAATGTTGTTTGTGTCGCTCAGTCATGACTACGCACCCATGGTCCCCCCTTTCCATGTGGGATGCGTTTTGACCAAACGCGACGTACATTTTCTTTCCAATTCGGGGTAAGGATTTAAAAAGTTCATATTCCTTAAGGAACAAGTTTATTTTACATTTTCGTTTCCAAAATTGAAAGTACCTGAACGTGTGGATATGCATATTCGCAATTTAATCCTTACCTCCTGCCTGATCAACTGGTGCGTTCATGTTACGTTGTTCTTCAGGGATCTCAGCATAGACAGGGTCTTCATCCACCGTCTTCTTCTTCGCTTGTGTTGATTTTGTTTTCCTGACTAATAAAGAAATTCAATCCACGTTTAAAAAGATGATGACTACTGATCCTAACCACTAATTCACTTTGTGGCATGATATATCTATAAGTACCAAAATCAATTGTATCAGGATTCCAGAAAGCATACCGTGCCCGGCCGTATCATATATAATTGTACTGGTAAAAAACAAGGATGAGTGTCTTACCGCGGCGGGAAGAGATATAATCTACGAGCCATACCGCTTCACCCCTGAAATACAATGTCAAATCAGTTTGGTATCGTGCCGGTTTACCTACACCGGCTTTTTCTGTTACTGTGCTTCTCAATAAGTACGCGCAATCGTCTTGGTTTAGGTGGACGTCAATCAAGGCGTTACCATGAGATTAAATAGAAACGTACCTTCTTTTTGTTTTCAGACAATATCATGGAAAGTAAAACTTCGATTGACGTCCACCAAGTAACATTTTGGGCATGTTTTCGTACACCGTCTTTTTCTGTTACAGTGCTTCTCAATAGGCAAGCGCGGAATTGTCTTTCATGGTCAAGGTGGACGTCAATCAAGGCGTTACCATGACATTCCATAGGAACCTGCCTTCAGTGAAAATGGTGTGTTTTCATACAATGTCATGGAAACACTCTGAAAGTGCACCAAAACTCTATTTTTCCGCGACTATAAATAGATACAGCGCGTACTAGCATGCCATATCTCGGCCACTAGAGATGACTAGTTGGCCTAACCCAGTGAAAAACCTTCCATGCATAGCCCTTCAGTGATCGCTATGAATGATTAGCAACAACCTTTTTCGCTTGAGGTACACGTATACAACTATCAATATCGCTATGACAAGAATGATCATCAGGGTAACCACGATGCCAACCACAGTCGACGAACCTCCACTTGCTTTCGATTTCTCTTTTTTCCCACTTTCATTTGGAATTGCTGTGGCCTAAAAAATATTTTAAGCGATGAAACATGATCGTTTAATGTTTTATCAAAGATCCGTCGCCCTTTACTTACATTTGGAACTGCTGATACTGTTGCTGTTGCTGTTGCTGTTATCGGTATTTTGTCAGACGCTATTCTTGTAGGTGATGATGGTTTTGCAGTTGTCGCGAATGTGACGTTTTCAGCACCTTAAACCAACATACAACCAAATTTATCAATTCTGATAAACTTATCTTCCTCCCCAGGTGTCTCTTTTCTTTTACGTTCTCGGCATCGTTGGAATCCCTCTGTGATAATGGAAGGGAGATGTGTTGGGGAGAGAACACGGGTCGCTAGGTCTCAGTCTCCTACGGCTTATCACCACGGGTAGCCCGCCGACAAATTATATTGAATAGACCTTTTTACTGATACGGCAGCCATCTCGAAATATGGGATACCGAGGGGGCAAAACTAGAAAATTAATAATGCATAGAGTAGCGGGGTGACCCAGTTTTCAAATAAATTGGAGTCTTGGTGTTTTGCATATTGTTCCAATTGCCTGGAAATTCAATTGCTTTTTAGATGTGCTTATCTAGTTGAAAAGCGTAAAGTTATATAAAAAGACATCCTGCCAGCTGTGCAGTCCAGAGATTGCCCCCTCGGCATCCCATAATTTCTTGCATAAGGCAATAGAATGCAAGATGACGACCCGCCGTATCGGTAAAAAGGTCTATTAAGTTTCAAAGCAAAGAAAGACGCCTGTGATTAAATGATTAAATAATTTAAATAAGAGATGTTTTTAAACTTACAATCTATAGTTCCTTCGAGCTTGAATAGAGGACAGGATGTTTCTCGTTTTGTGCAATTAATATTCAGACTGATTATTCTTCCTGTAAAACATCATCAACGTCAGACCCGATCGTTAGCTGAGATAAAGAAAAAAAGCACTTTTAAGTATTAAAAATAATATAGGTCAGTTAACGAGAAATATGTCATACTACTTGTGGGTTTATAAGGTGGTTCGATTCTCATAGTAATTTCTTCTTTAACCTACAACATGCATGCACCCCAAGATGAACACGATAATTTATGTAATAGTAATGGTCGTCGTTAATGAACAAATGGTACCAACCTTGTATCTATAACGAGTAGGCCTTTCAATTTGTCCTCTTGAGTGATTGTAAACCACGAATTCGAATCGATTGTAGCCCAACTGCCATCACAACGTAAAATAACGCGTTGTTTTTGATTCTACTGAACATCGTCTGGAAAGCAGGATTAAGTTGTATGATTGATCTTGCTCCACGATCCGTAGTGGGTATCCTATAACTTCGGATTCGAACTTGTATTTGCACTCTGAAAAGTGATTAGTTTCATAAAGTGAAAGTGTTTTTGTTATATAAAACTCCTATAAAAATGCCCAGTGAAATTTCTAAATGCTTGAGGAAATACCATCAAACCTGTAACAACTGTCAAGATGATCTAAATACATAAGTCCTATTGTTGTTTTGAAAAAAACAATCAATCAAGTATTGCTCGTCGTTTTGCGATACATTCTAACAAATCACATTACACCTAGGATTGAGTACGTTCTACTTTGCCCATATCAATTATTTTTCTGACATTCAGGGTTTTTTTTTTTCAAATCTACTTTCCTCATGCAAAGTAACAATGCAATTTATAGGCGAAAACATCAAATGACATCAAATGAAACGAGCGGAAATAGACGACATTCAGTTCGGAATAATAAACAAGTGCTCACTACAAACCTGTTTGTTTTCTGACTTCAGTGTTATCCAGACATGTCCAGGATCCTAAGTAGAAACCAAAAGTGGCTTTCTTAAAATCGGAACATTCACAATGACAAGGCTGTGAATCGAGAGGTAGAGCTTTCCAGTTTGTGCAGTACGTGTTACTGCTACTACATTTCGAGTCAGGAAGTTTAAACTGATCCAAGTCAGTCCAAAGTCCTCCATTACCAGGATTTCTGAATATTGTAAGAATTTCTTTTCCATTAGCAAAATACAGTAACTGCAGTAAGAAAGCAAGAAAGACGAAATTGTCGAAGGATTCAAGACCTCCATAGATTCTGACATCTGGTATTTATTACGTCGAAAACGAATATATAATAGTTTCACTTTATGGCTTATGATTCTTCACCGGAAGTCAACAAAAAAAAATGTCAATCATACCACACCACAGGACTCCCAAAACTGTTACTTTCTCGACAAAGAGGCAAAGAACCGAAGCAAATTTAACGTCAGTTGCAGTCAGAAAGAAATAAAAAAGGTCATTTACTTTTTTTTATAATTCTCAATAAATTTCTAAAGAAATAACATATTTAAAAGTTAGTTTCAGTCGTGCTTTGTGATGTATGTGGGTTCCCTGCGTCGTACCCATGAATCAACGCGTGTGCGGTTACATTTCCTTGGAAAACAGTTCACTTGCTCGCTCACATTTTCTAATTTTTTGAAACTTTCACTAAGTTTAATTCTAATTTATCGTTAAACAAAATAATAACAAATAATAAATACAATTTACATCGATCATTGCAAGTAGTAAAGCCACAAAGAATTAACACTTTCACCCGTATCTCCCTAAAAGCTTTTACTTCATTCTACGATACACTATTAATTTTAAAACATGTAGGCTGCCATGAAATTCAGTTTCACTTTCTTGTATGTTTGTCTATGATGATTGGTAGTTCTGGCATCAGATTGTTATCCTTGAGTTCCTGATAGACTCCTTCTGCTGTCTCAGGAGCACTTATTCACCTCCGATTGGTACCTCATACTCTTCATCATTATTTAACATTGTTACATAATCTCCATCATCAGTTAAAATCATCGCACCATTCTGCTCTTTGAACTTGGAAGATCAGTCAATTCCTTATTGATGTATCCCAAGTTCCCACTCTAATTGTAGTCGCTAATATTTCCTCCCCTTTACTACCCCCCTGGGTACTATTTTGTCCACCGGCTCTTGTTTTTTAGCACGAAGTCATTGATATGTCTGTCTTCGTAGTCAAAGTTGGTTTGGTTTTCATTCAGACTTGGGTCGCCAGAAAACTCATAATCGTATGCATTATCTGTAACGGAAAGAAAAAAGTTCGTATTCTCATTTGGTAAATACCGCTGTAATCTTTGAATACAGGCTCATTTGTGCAGCAGCAAAGTCAGCAATAATTCAAATAATTTTCAGCTTGGACGTTTATTTTCTAAAATCCCATTGATATTTTCTGTTGGTATCTTGGTATCTGTAAATAGTCGGGAAGTAGCCGGGTATCATAGAAAACAGTGTTGTGTATCATCATTTTGGAATTTGGCCAAAAAATTTGGATGGCAAGTTGTATGATAGACTTCCGTTACAGCACGGTTCTGTCGTCTATATTCCTGCATATTTTTCAGTTACTATTAATAAATTCCTGAGAATCTACTGAAGCCGCTCTATTTTAGGTAAATTACCATTCTTCTGATTATCTTGTAAGCCGTTTCCGTTCTGCTGTTGGTTCTTCACATCTGATACTTATTAAGGGCGGATTGGCCTTTATTGTCACTTCACTTTAAGTATACAAGCCACAATCTACTTACTTATATATAAATTGGGCGGGGGGGGGGGGGTACTCCCCTATATTTGTTATACGGGTATGTATATGCAGTGAAGTCTGGGGTTCTGAGGTTTCCTAAAAATGACCCTATAGAACTTGTTCATACCAAATTTTGCAAAATGTTACTCGGAGTGGGAAAATATGCAACCAATTCTGCCTGTTATGCAGAACTAGGTCGACTCCGTCTGCATGTAGCTGCAAACTTAAGATGCATAAGATACTGGCTTAATCTAGTTACACCTACATCGAGCCATAAAATTACATTCTTAGTATATAAAGAATGATAAGCTCCAGCCGTAAAATTCGCTGGAGCCAAAAAGTAAAAGAGTCATTATTAAAAATGGGCTGGTGATATATGGCTAGAAGTAAATTCCAATACCTCTCGCCAGCCAAACGTCTTTGTTACTATCAAATCGAGATTTGTAGACATAGAGAAACAAAATTGGCTCGGGGAGATCTTTAACGATTAAAGGGACACCCCTGGCCAAAAGAACAAATTAAGAACGTATCGCCTCTTCAAAGTTAGTTCGTTATACGTTAGAAGGTTACTTAATAAATGTAAAAAAATTCAATCACAGAAGAGCCTTAACTAAGCTGAGAATAAGTAACCATGACCTAGAAATTGAAAGAGGCATATACTCTAGTTACAAGAAGGTATTGGAAAGGAAGTGCTTTCATTGTACTGATATAATAGAAGATGAAAGACACTTCTTAATTAAATGTCCTCTATACTCCAAACTTAGAGAAGAGTTTTTAATACAAAATAACATAAGTAACTTCCTTACGGAGGAACAATTGTTCCTGAATTTGATAGATCCTCCCCATATTTTACAACCAGCTTGCAGCAAAATACGTTTACAATTGTTTTGCTCTGGCGGAGTGAAAAAAGCAACAACAACAAAACAATAAAAATCAATACTTTTATAATATTGCATAAAGATGATTAGGATTAGTAACGCATTTTATCGAAAATAATTATATGAAACATTATATATACAAAGAATATATATGTACGTATGACGTGTATGTGTGGAATATGTGAATATAGATTATTATGCACATACATAAACATACGTATATATTCATTACTTATTGGATCTAATTTGATGCAACTTTGTACAAAACGCCAAATAAAATATGTCTGTCTGTCTGTTTGTCTATGTGCCGTGCCGCCCTATAGGGTATGGTTTTTTCAGTTTTTGGGTCTAGGGTAGGTATCAATTTTTTGCCATTTTGGTCTGGGATAGGGTATCATTTTTGTCTGGATAGAGTAAACGATTTGGTCGTTTTTGTCTGGCGAATAGGCTACGCTTTTTGACGGCACAAAACAATAACAACGTTAGTAAATATTGATTGCCATCCTGACTAACCCGGGTTTAGTCTGGGATAGGGTGTACAATTCTTAGTTTTAGTCTGCGGTAGGGTATATAAAATCAAAATTTTAGGTCTGGAATAGGGTCAGGGTTTTGAAGTCCTGGCGGCACACCCACCCAAGTTGGGGTGTGTAGTAACCCTCCCCCCCCCCCCCCCCTCCGTGAAATTGGGTTTTCACATGAGATAATATTGGGCGTATAGTTAAACAGTTTAATTTTCACTAACTCTCTTGTTTGTGTACCCCATATAGATATGCCACTTCATTGTGACCATAGCCGGAATAGCTAATGAATGCAGGAGACTAACACCGGAAATTAGTCTACCTATAATGTTCACTACCATGTTTTTTTAGAGTGCAAACAAACAAGACCGTGAAATGTTAGTAATACTAATAGCACAATGTCATGCACAATTCCATTGTTTTCTATGTTTAATTAGCACTATTTTGTACTATTTATTAATTAGTGTTCATCACCGGATTAACTGTTTAGCACTCTACTTGATATTATAGCTTATAAAAGCAAGCCTTTGAGCTAGTTCTCCTATATGGTATCTCATCTATTATCATGTATTCCTGTCTATCGGTTGATCACATCCCTTGATTGTCATCCCTTAGTAGGTTCAATAGTCCATGGTTCTTATGATTTCCTTCTTCAACCATCTTCCTCAACCTCAGTGCCATCATTTACATTACGTCCCTTCCTTCTTGTCATTTTCCCTTTCTTGGTGGGTCTGGGTGGTTTTCGTCTCTGATTGGCGCGTATCTTTATCCACTACATTTGAACTTCATGTACTGATACAGAGCTGGTAACATTCGCCACCCGCAACTCCCCTTGAGCCTTCTTGCTGACTGAAGCTGGCAAGTTTTCTCTGTCCCCATCATTATCAGTGCTATTGTT